>NW_008333042.1:1546492-1547684 GCF_000622305.1 Nannospalax galili
ATTTGGGCTCTTGATTGTATCCCACAGTTCTTGGATGCTGTGGTCATGCCATTTTAGGTTTTCAAATTTACTAGCATATAGGTTTTTAAAGTATTCCCTTACAATGTTCTGTATCTTTCTGGTGTCTGTTGTTATGTTTCCCCTTTCATCTCTGATTTTGTTGATTTGGAGGTGCTTTTTCTTTCTTTTGATAACTGGGCTAGCGGTCTCTCAATCTTATTTATCTTTTCAAAGAACCAGCCCTTGGATTTGTTGATTCTTTGTATTGTTTTCTTTGTTTCAATTTCATTAATTTCTGCCTGATTTTTATAATTTGTTCTTGTCTGCTGTGTTGGTCTTTCGTTTGCAGTTGCTTTTCAAGTGTCTTGAGTTGCAACGTTAAATCATTTATTTGTGTTTTTCTTATTTTTTGATGTAGGCACTTGGACCTATAAACTTCCCTCTAAGGACCACTTTCAGTCTCACAACAACACCTCAGTCTCAGAGGTTTTGTTGTGTTTTATTGTCCTTTTCATTTCATTCCAGGAATACTATTATTTCTTTCTTATTTTTTCTTTTGACCCATTCATCAATCAGGAGTGTGTTGTTTAATCTTCATGTGTTCATGTGGTGATTAGGGCTTCTTCTGGTGTTGATTGCAAGCTTTATTTTATTGTCGTCTGGTAGAATGCATGAAGTTATTTCAATCTTTTTGTATTTGTTGAGGTTTGTTTTTTGCCCCAGTATAGGGTCGATTTTGAAGAAGGTTCCATGAGGTGCTGAGTAGAAAGTATGTCATTTGGTGCTTGGGTGGAATATTTGGTAGATATCTGTTAAGCCTTTTTGATATATGGTATTGTTTAACTCAAATATCTCTCTGTTAACTCTCTGCCCTGTTGACCTATCTAATGGAGACAGTGGGGTATTGAAGTTGCCTACTTTTAATGAGTTGGGGTTAATCTGTGTCTTAAAGGCCTGTAGCATTGTTTTGATGAAGTTGGGTGCACCAGAGTTTGGTGAATATATGTTCATGATTGTAATATCTTCTTGATTCATTGTTCCTTTGATCAAAATGAAGTAGTCCTCATTGTCTCTACTGATTAGTTTTAGTTTAAAGTCTATTTTGTCAGATAGTAGAATAGCTACATCTGCTTTTTTCTTAGTGCTATTTGGTTGGAATCTTCTTTTCCATCTTTTTACTTTAAGATAGTGC
>NW_008333042.1:1547717-1555509 GCF_000622305.1 Nannospalax galili
TTAAAGTTATTAATGAAAGATGAGTATTGAATCCTGTAATTTTTATTTCTGTTTACATTCTTGATATAGCTACTTTTCCACAGTTATAAGTTCATTGAATTTCTTTCCACAATCCCTTAGGTATAGTCATTCCTTTCTTCAGTTCTTTGTGTGGCTTCCAGAAATCTCTGAAGGGTTTGGTTTTGTGGACATGAATTCCTTCAGACTATGTATGTGATAGAAGATTTTTCTTTTTCCTTTGACTATAATACACATTTTGGCTGTGTATAGTAATCTGGTTTGGCATCTGTGGTCATTTAAAACTGGGAATGCTTTGGTCCAGGCTCTTCTGTCTTTCATAGTTTGCCCTGGAAAGTCAGCTGTGATCTTAATGGGTTTTCCTTTATATGTGACCTGTTGTTTCTCTTTTGCAGCTTTCAGTATTGTCTCTTTGTTTTGTACATTTAGTGTTTTTACTATGATGTGCTGTAGAGAGTTTCTTTTCTGGTCCTGTCTGTTTGGTATTCTATATGCTGCTTGTATTTGTATGGACATGTCTTTCCTAAATTTTGGGAAATTTTCTTCCACGATTCTGTTGAAGATCTAGTCCATGGGATTCTTCTCCTTCCTCTATGCCTGTGATTCGTAAGTTTGGTCTTTTTATGGTGTCACACAATTCCTGCATATTCCTTTCCTGTGATTTCTTAAATTTTTCATAATCTTTGCTTGAGTGGTCTAGTTCATCCACTTCATCTTCCAGTCTTAATACTCTGTTTTCCATTTAATTCATCCTATTTGTGAGGCTTCCTCCTGTTGTTTCTAATTGGCTTACTTAGTGTTTCAATTCTTTCTTAGTTTCAGCCTGAGTATTCTTCAATATTTCTAACTCTTTTCTGAATTAATTCAGAAATTTATACCTATCTTCTTTCAGTTATTTGGTTTCTTTGTTTGTGTGTTCTTTAAATCCACTGAATTCATTTATCATGTTTATAATTGTTCTTTTGAGTTCCATGTCCTGCATTATCTCTAGGGGTTCTCATTGTACTCTTCTAGAGGACTATTGGTATTTGGTGGGGTTATGTTATTTTGGTTTTTCATGTTATTATTTTTTTCTCTGTGGTTTTGACATGTGAATTTCTTTTGTAGTTTCTGATTCCTGTGTGAGACTCAAGCCTTCAAGTTTAGGTCTGCTTCTTTTTGTAAACTTTATGTGCCTTTTGGTTTACTTTTTGGGCATGAAAAGCTGGTTCCTCCAAGCTTCCTATTCTCTCTTTTGATTTTATATTGGAGAGGCCAGATTGCTTTTGTCTTCAGGAGTTCCCAAGAGGCCCAAGTCAGATGAGGCCCAGATGCTCTCAGGGTTTCTCCTAAGGTCTGAATCCCTCCAGGAAAGATTTTGGCCTCATTAATTTGGTGGTTGGACTGGCCTGGGAGCCCTACCCAGGAAAGATGCTGTTCTAGGGCAGCTGGTGTTTTTGCCACCCTGAGATTCAAAGGACGATGGGGTCAGGAAGCGGCCCCAAGGGCTTTTGGGGACTGCGCGATGTGCTGGGTTGGTCTGGATGGAAAGGGTCAAGAAGAGGAAAGGTCAGCACCAGTGTCCAGGATAGAGGTTGGTGGGTTGTGCAGGCCCAGGGAAGTGAGGGAGGTGAGGGTGGGGCCAGGCCCAGAGTGCTCCTGGGGACCTGAGAAGGAACTGAGTTGGTCTGGATGCAAAGGATCAGGAAGCAGTGGTTGTTCCCCAAGTGTCTGGGGTGCCAAGACAAGGAATGGGACCAGACCCAGGCTAGGAGGAGAGACCAGCAGGGGAGATGGGAGAGTGAATGAAGCTGGGGGAGTCAAGGCATGGGGGAGGGCACAATCAACTTAACCCTGGGTAGAGGCCTGTGCATTGGAGAGAGGCCTGTGGGTCGTGCAGGCCCAGGGAAGCAGAGGGAGTTGATTGTGGGGCCAGGTCCTTAGTGCTCCTGGGGACAAGAGACAGAACTGAGTTTTGGTCTGGATGCAAAGGATCAGGGAGCAGTGGTGGTTCCCCCAGTGCCTGGGGCGTCAAATCAAGGAATGGGACAGGACCCAGGCTAGGAAGAGAGACTGGTGGGGGAGATGGGAGGGTGAATGAGGCTGGGGCAGTCAAGGCCCGATATTGACTTACCTTGGAGACAGAGAGATTTTATTTATCTTTTCCCATCTACTCATTTTAGTTGTTGTTTGGTCTTGGTTTTCCTAGGCTTTCAGGTGCAACATTAATTTATTTATAGATATTTTTATTTTCAGGTGTAGAAATTTATGCTACAAATTTTTCTCCTAGGAGTACCTTCACTATGTCCCAGAGGTTTAGTTGTTGTACTTCTAGTTTTATTCAATTTTATGAAATTTTTATTTCCATCACATGATCCAATTTTTATTCAGTAATATCTTGTTTAGCTTCCATTAATTTGCATACTTTTGCCATTTTTTTAAAAAATATCTAGCTTTACTCCTGTGGTCAGACAGAATATGTGATATTTAAATTTTGTAAATTTGTGGAAATATGCTTTGTGTCATAATATGTGGTCTCTTTTGTAGAAGGTTCCATGGACTGCTGAGAAGAAAATGTATTCTTTCATGTTTGGGTCCATTTGATTTATGCTGTTATACAACTCCAGGCTATCTCTGTTAAGTTTTTCTCTGGTTTACCTTTCTATTGGTGACAGTGAAGTATTGAAGTCACCTATTACCAATGTGTTGGAATCAATGTGAGATTTTACCACTGATGAAGTTTCTTTTCTGGAATTGATGTCCTGTTTGAGGGTCATATATGTTTAGGATTATAAATTCTTCTCAGTGGATTTCTCTTTTAATGAATATGAAGTGACCAGTCCTGTCTCTTTCTGACTAGTTTTATTTTGAAGTTGGTTTTGTCAGATATTAAAATAGCTATTTCTGCTTGTTTCTTAATTCCATTTGTTTGGAATATCTTTATTCATCATTTTACTCTAAGGTGATGTTGACCATAGTTAGTAACCTGTTTTATGGAGACAGCAAATGGATGGATCCCGTTTTTAATGCAAATGATTAGCCTGTGTTTTTTTCCTGGGATCGTAAGACCAATAATGCTGAGCATTATTATTGACCAACATTTATTATTTCTCTTATGTTGGTGGTGTAGTGTTATTTTCTTAGGCATGTTTTGGATTAATGGTTTGGGATAATTTACTAATTCTTTGTGCCTTCTTGAGAGTTTAATTTTTCCTTCTGTATGAAGTATTCCATCACACGTTTTCTGAAGAAAAAAAGTAGGCATAAATTCCTTAAATCTCTTTTTATCATGAGAAATTTTTCTTTCTCTTTCAGATTACAACTGATAGTTTCACTTGATACAGTTGTCTGAGCTAGAATCTGGATACTTTCATGACTTTTATGAGACTGGTCCATGCCTTTCTGCCTTACATAGTCTCCATGGAAAAGTCACCTGTTATTATTTTTAATGTGACTTGATCTTTCTCTATTACCCTTTCAATACTTTTTCACTGATGTGTACTTTTAGCTTTCTTAGTATTATATGACATCAGAATTCCTCTTTGGTCCTGTCTTTTTAATGTTTTGCATGTCTCTTATACCTTGATATGTGTCTCTTTCCCTATGTTTGGAAAATTTTCTTCTATGATTTTATTAAAAAATAATTTCTGTGCCTTTGACCTGTGTTTCTTCTCCTTCCTCTATGCTTATGATTCATACATTTGGCCCTTTTATAGTGTCCCCGAGCTCTTGAGTAATCCATACTTGGGTTATTTTAAATTCAAGAATTTTCTTTGATTGAACAATCCATTTCCTTCTTCAGGATTTCTTATTATCTGTTCCATTTCCTTAATTTCTTTTCTGCTTCTTTCCTTTCTAAACCTTTTGTTTGAGTTCTTGAGTTTTGATTTCAAGTTTCATTCAGGTTGGCTTTTCTTCAGAATTCCAATTTCATGTTTTCATTTGTTTTAGTTAATTTCATTCAACTATATTTTCACTGTCTTCATTCAGTTTTTTATTCATAACCTCTTTGAGTTTCTTGAAGGTATTTATAATTGCTATTTTGAGATCATTGTCTTGTGCTTCCACGTAATTGTCATCTCAGGAAATATTTCAATATGATTGTAAATTTCTGTAGTAGTCACATTATCTTGGTTATTCATGTTGTGTTCATTGTTTTCAATGAGACCTAGGCATCTGGGCATATGTAGTCGTGTTTCTTGGTATGGGTAAATGATCTAATCCTTGTTGAATATTTGTTTGTATGTTGTTTGCTGTTACCCTGACTTGTCAGTTGAGTAGTGCTTTGTATTCAGTGTGGGGACCACTTTATGTTTATGTTAAAAGTGATGTGAAAGAAGTAGTCTCAGTTCAACTAGAGACAGTTGTAATTTTTGAGTTGAGACTCTAGGATTGACTACACACTGTCCTGGATCAGCAGGAGTCTGATAGTTGAAAAGGTTGACTGATAGTTTAGGGTTGGAGATGGCAGTTCTGAGGCACACAGAGCTCAGATGGTGGGTTGCAGGAAGGTGTGAGTGACGGCTCAGGACCACAAGCCTGGGGCATGGAAGGATCCCAGAGACCCAGTCTGGACTGAGAGCTAAGATGGTGGGCAGTGACTCAGCTTGCCAAGACTGGAAAGGCATATAGACCTGGGAAATAATTATTTTTTTTAAAAAAGAAAAAAATAGGAAAAGAAGTCTGAATGAAGAGTTAGAGTTCCCATAACTAAATTTTATGTATATTTGTACCTACATGACTTTTTTAATGCACATTCAGTAAACACCGAAGTCTCTCCATCAGATTTTACTTATTTGAGTTTCAAGAGAAAACAGAAAACACTAAGAAAACATTTAGTACTACAAAGTGAAACTTCTAGATAGGATGGGCCTACCTCCTGGCTGTATGATATACAGAATGGCATGGCAGCTTAACAGTTCAGAAAGTGCCTTGCTTCATTTTAGCCTGGGTGTCATGCTGGGGCTCATTATCTTCATGAACTTAGTTTCTGATACAAGGTTCTGAGACACCTCAATTTCAGAAGTTTAACCACCCAATCTCCTTCTCCAAACATAAATGATTCCAGGTTGCTAAAAGTTTTCCATATTTACATTGTAATGCCTTTTAGTATACATACTGACTTCTTAAGTTTGATCTGTTTTAGTTGAATGAATAAATTACACTTGGATATAAATTTTAGGGTTAAGGATAAATATATAAAAGAAAATAATAAAAGACATCATATAAAATATCAAAAATAAATTGTATAAAAGAAGAAACAATATAATTGACATAGAAAAATTACATACAGTTTTTTTATAATTGTTAACTCTAGGTGTTGGGCCACCATGGATATAAACACTTAATTTTTAGATTGCACTCCACCCATCCTTAAGAGTAAAATATATCAGAATGCTACAGTTGATGTTTGCAAATAAAAATACAAACATTTCTGGAGCTGAAAAATCATGAAGTTTTATCTATGATTAACTAAATTCCATGGATTAGAAATTGATTTTTTTTAACAACAGGGTCATTAATGACCAAGTTTTTATTAATGAACTAAGAGGGAAAATTATAAATGATTTGAAATTACCTGTAATTCATACAGTTGTGAGTTTCTGTATATGATTCTTCTTGCTAGTGGATACTGATGAATATGATCCTGTTCTTAGTGATATGACAAAATGAATTGTTGAAACATTTATGTATACACCACTGAGCAGAATAAGGAAATATGTCACCAAATGGGCACTGTACATAAAACAATACTAAGAAAAAATAAAATCTTCAGGCTCATATCTACTGATGGATGAAATTGTCCTTGATTATACCAAACCTTGGAGTTATTATTCCATGGAATTTTCAATTTTCATATGGATTTTGTTATGAGTTTGATAGATACTTTAGTGTTTCCTTTCTTGCTTCCTGACCATCTATAAGTGATTTATAGTATTCTTGTTTTGAAAGACAGAGAAAGAGAGAGGGTGGGGGAATGAGAGACAGAGACAAAGACAGAGAGACTCTCAATTTCTATATCTTTTAAACTATTTTTCTTTATTTTTATTTAAGTGTATGAATATATGAAAGAGCTTACTTAGCTTATGGTTCCCAAAAGGGCAAGGGTCCATCTTGGCAGGGAGGCATGAC
The DNA here is from genome assembly GCF_000622305.1 of Nannospalax galili. Taxonomy (NCBI): domain Eukaryota; kingdom Metazoa; phylum Chordata; class Mammalia; order Rodentia; family Spalacidae; genus Nannospalax; species Nannospalax galili. The sequence continues at coordinate 1,553,847 of NW_008333042.1, forward strand.
AGCAGAGATGGCTGGAGTAGGAGCAGAAGCTAAGATTTCACATCTTCAAGCAGGCACAGGAAGCAGAAAGCAACAGAATATCTGGCAGGGCTTAAACATTCTCTAAGCCTGACCCTAGCAACATATTTCCTCAAGCATAGTCATACCTTCTAAGACCTCCTGAAACAGCAACATTAACTGGGGACAAAATGCTCAACTACTTGGAACCTATAGAGGACATTCTCATTCAAACCACAGTACCCATGTGGGCAGTGACTGTCAAAGACCAGAAGAGGACTTTGGATTTACTGAAACTGGAGTCCCTGACAGTTGTTAACTGCTGGGACATGAACTTACATCCTCTGCACGAGCAGCATAACTGCTAAGCCATTTCTCCATTCTCATATTATATAATTTTTGTGAGATAATATAGATCAGTGTCTTCCAATTTTGTATAGGAAGCTTTGAGTTTTCTCTAAACTTTATGGCTCTTTTTATTGATAGCAAGTGACTACCCAGTTAAGTGACTGTCATCTAGATATGGAATTTTAGGCAAATAATTCAAGACTGGCAGAAGCAGTATGTGTTCAACCCAGAACACAGCACTCATGATGGTCCCACACCCACCACCCCTAGAGTTTTGCTAGTGTTTACCCTCTGCTTTGTTGAATATTCAGTCTTGTCCTATTCTCATTTATATAAGCTCTTAATACTTTCATAATAAATTTCATTTCTGCCAGCAGTACTTGGGTTTGTTTTGTCAGTTTTTAATTAAAGAACACAATCTAATAAAGAATTGTTACGGAGACTGTCTTGCTGACAATGAACACCCTAGGAAATTGTATTTTGGAATGTGTTTTGGCCAGGAAGGAGAAGGAGGGATTCACATTTCAGTGTGGGATTTACAGAAATCTTTGATGCTATGGATTGAGTTGGCACTTGCAATCTGTAAAATCAAATTTGTAATTTTGTTTTCAGCACTTAGTTAAGAATATACAAGAAACAGATGTAACCACAACCATCATATAATATTTAAGAGTTCTGAGTATCATTTTCTGCATGAAGAAGAAATATAAATGTAATATTAAATGAGGGTTATTGGTTTTCTGGGAAGATTTCACTGGAATATAACAGAGGTTATCTAGTTAGATTTCATGGATTTGCACTCTCTACTGTTCAGGAGTTTATTTCATATTTTCTCTCCTTACTGAGACTTACTGCTCAGTTCCATAATATCTTAACCATTACTATGGTATATACCTTGTTATCTACTTAATATTTGACCCAAGTGTATCAACTGATTTGTTTCATTAATTATATCCCATACTTGAGACTCTACAGACCATATTTCTTCGAGGTAATTAGATACTTGAATTTGCCACTGCCTTGTGCTGGATTGTGACACATCAGATACAGCCATTTTAATAAGTTTTCCTTGGTGTTCTTGCAATTCTCAAAGTAATGCATCATCTTATCTGTCTGGAGCCGTAAGCCCCTACCCCAGGAAATAGCAAGACCTGATTTCTGGCAAAGCTGTTTTTCAGACATCAAGGCTGGCCTGGTTTGAGATTAACCAGATGACTATACTTGAAAGCCTCTCACAAACATGTTGTTCTAACCTGGGCACTTAACGCCTGAGAGACTCCCTCATTTCTCATGTAATTGCTAAGAAACTTTGGTATTA
>NW_008333042.1:1555828-1562157 GCF_000622305.1 Nannospalax galili
CTCCTACACCCTCTGACGTGCGTATGGTCTTGTCACCTGCCCCCAATGATGTGCTGATGGTTGTGTGTAGGGAGCCGTAGGCCCCGACCCCAGGATATAGCAAGACCTGGTTCCTGGCAATGCTGTTTTCCAGACATCAAGGCTGACCTGGTTTGAGATTAACCAGATGACTATACTTGAAAGCCTCACACAAACATGTTATTCTAACTTGGGCACTTATTGCTTGAGAGACTCCCTCATTTCTCATGGAACTCCTTAGAAAACCTCTTTGTATTACCTTGTAATCATGCAGGTGTAACCTTATAATTGATTCATAACTTGCTATATAGAATTGTGGTGTTACTATGGAATTTACTCTGTGATCAATTGGTGTGGTGTTATTATGATAATTGTTCTGTTAATAGAATTGCTCTGCCTCAATGGATTTGTCCCTGCCAAGTTTCCCCTTTTCCCTCTCTATGAAAACTGTTCCTTCTCCATCAGTAAATGAGACTTGATCAGAAAGCCTGTCTTGTCTCCATTCTTCGCGTCACTTGTCCCTTTCCATCCCCTCTCCTCCCTCCAGAAACCCACGTTGACTGTCCTGCGGGTCGGGACACTTATCTGCCTCAATGATTTTATTTTTTAGTGTTTCCTTATTCCTGGAAGACTCTATGTCTTTATGAAGACTTATGATGATTAATCTTCGTTGTCAACATGACTACATTTAAAATCACCATGAAAACACACCTCTGGGTGTATCTGTGAGAATCTTTCCAGAGAGGAAACTGGAAACTTAGCAGGAATCACCCTAATGTGGCAGAACCATTCCATGGGCCAAGTCCTGGACAAATAAAAAGGATAAATTAAGCCAAGCACCAGCATTCATCTCTCTCTGCTTCTATTCCTGATCATGGACACAATGTGACCAGTCACTTTCCACTCTTACATTGTCATGCTTTTCCCACCATGATGTACTATATCCTCTCAAAAAGAACTCTTCTTCCCTTCAGTTGATTTTTGTTAGATGCTTTGTTACAGCAATGAGAAAAGGAACTAATTAAATATTCCAAGTTCATGATTTTTTCCTAGAACACAGAGTTATTCTAACCATGGATCAGGCATGCCTCCTATTAGAGCAAAGTCAAATTGAGAACACAGATCTGGCCATCTATTATTCTGATACTTCTATATTTCTCTGCCTCTAGGCATTTCCATCAGAAATCCATAACTAGAAGGTAGATACATGCAGATGATACATTTTAAGTACAGATATATACACATACAGGGAAATGAAATTTATAAATCAAGGTCCGAGTGCTAGCTGTTCTCGTGCTCTGAACTATTGCCACAGGAAGAAGCTAGACTTTCTGTGTAGGTACACTATAAAGTGGCACAGATTCAAGCATAGATAAAGACATAAATTCATGTATCTAACCTTGCAAGTATATGCTTACATCCATCTTTATATATTTAGAAATTTTCACCTACCTCTACCTCTGTGGTGTACACATTTATATACACCCTGGAGCTCATACTGGGAATTCTAAAACAACATAGCAGCTTTCATTCAAGTATTTTTCTGAGTGTAAAACTCATCTCAGTAACAAGCTGATGCCTATTGTCTTTAACACAGTAGACATTAGCTCAGTTCCCAGACAAGCTACAACACTGCTGGAATGCTACTGTGGCTTGATGAAAACCGCTGCAGGCACTAGTGTGATGAAGATAAGGAAGGGAAAAGGGCACCAGTGGTTTTTTGATTATACCATTCAAGTATTTAAAGCCTCATTATTTACCCAAAGAGTGGCATTGCTTTTATTATAAACTGTTTCTCTTCTTTTTTTCTTCTTGTGCTAATTCTCTGAGATATTAATAAATGCATTCATGTATATTTCATGTAAATAATCTTAGAGGTAAAGCATGATTCTTTAAGAATTTGGGCGTGTGCTTGGATTTTAAAAGTAAGGTATTAGGAGAAATTCAGAATGAGTGCATAGTACGTATCCAGCCAGAATGACAAAACAGTACTGTGAGCTGTGATGATTTTGTGTTTCTGTGTGTATCTGTGTTAGTGACTGGAGATATATGGGTCATAGCTCCATAAGTTATTTTCTCCAGCAAAATTTCATGTCATGGACATTTTTAACAATTTTTGTTAGAGTTAAAATGAAAGATATGGCAGGCAATGAAACAGGAAATTTTAAAGTGCTATTTTTTAAGTTTCTCAGAAATAAAAGTAGTGTTTGTATTGAAGGAAGGGGAAGCACACTCCTTAGGTCAAAAGATCACCTCTCCTACAGCTGAATCATCTCAGCTGCAACCACAGCACTGTCTCAACTGGGAAGTTTCCATCTTTTATATTTGTGGTGTATGCCGTAAATTCTCTGCAAGCACACACCTCTGCCACATCGCTGATATCACTTGCTTTTATCTTTGGACTGTCATTTTTAAAACCTGAAGTGAAAGACTGTTTCTTACATTTCAGTCTTCATGAGATATCTCAGGCTTGAAGTTCCCAGTGGTCGTAGAGTCAAAACATAAAACACTGTATATCCCAAAGTGCTGTTTTATGAGTTGAAAGGCATTTACTTCTTTGTGCCATAAATTAGAATTTTTTGCTTCTTCAGGACATATATGACAAAATAAGTTATATACTTTTTGAGAGTTGCTCATGCCAAATTTTATAGGTCTGGATCCTGAAACCAATGCATGGCCAAAACTATTTACTATTTATCCAGTTCTTACTTTCATTACACATATTGACTAATGATGCAATTTGATCTGATTTAAATATTGGTACTCAAAAGTGTCTAGAATACCACAACATAACTTTATTTTGTAAAAAAAAAAATTTAATTTCTTTAAAATTAGAAATTTTCAATGAAAGTAAAATATTTTTTAAATTTATGCTAATATAAACATTATTATTTAACATTTATTGTTGAAATTCATCTGTAATGAATTTCATTAGTCTAGTTCTATTGTACAGAGCAATTTGCAACTAAACTAAATCAAAATTAACAAAGCTGAAGGAACATTTATGTCATTTATAATATCATAATGAAAGAAAAACATACCTAGAAACAGAAAGCCAATATGATTCACAGTCTGGCTTAAACATGCAAGAAGAGCAAGGATGATATTCAGGGGGTAAAGCACTTTCTATGCAAGGATGGCAACTTGAATTTGGATCTGTAGACCATTTAAGAGCCAGGAGTGATATATGTCTGTAATTTCAGTGTGCATGGGGTTTGGGAGAAGGATAGACAGATACTGGGGACTCACGGGACAGCCAATCTGAAAGACACCCAGTATCAAAAAATAAGAGAAAAGATTGAGGAAAATATCCCAACATCAATCTCCAGCCTGCACAAATACCTGCAGAAGCAAATGCACCCACTCACGCATGCACACAGGCATACATCAGGTGCATGCACACACTTAATAAAACAACTCTTGCTTTTATTTGCAAATAATTTAAATATTGTACAATAGAGATTCTAGAATATGTACAAGATAACTTTTCAGATAATTGTGAACATTTTTTTTTCCCTTGAGGCACTGAGATTCCATAGTGAGCTTTGGCAAAGACACACCAATTTACTGAAACTTAGTGTTTCTATTCATAAATTGTCTTATGTGTGAGACAATCAGCTTTCATTATACAAGTGCAATATATTGAGAAATAGGATAGCTATGCTTATGGGGGTTCCCTCTTTCATTAAAAAATGCATTTTATTGATCCTTTGAGAATTTCATACATTGTATTTTCATCATATACTTATTGTTAAACCCAGATATTTGTACATCTCACAACTCTCATTGGAAAAGATTCTTTTTTTGCATCGGATGATGATGAACACAAAAACCCATAACAGGTCAATGTGCAAAAAATAAGAGACAGTGGATTCCCCTCTTAACATGTATTATGAAGACTAGGTAACAGTCTTGCTCTTATCTGAGCCAAACGTTTCTTTATCACTGATACTATAAGACCACAGGAATATGAAATTGGTAGTAACAGCAGCAATGATATACCATGCAGCTCTGTAGATTATACAGTCCCTTTCTTCATCAGTGATCAAACCATTTGAAAATCTTTACATTATTTATAGAATTTGAAATTCAGTGAGTGAATAGAGTATTTCTTGGAGGGTTAAAACCTCATAGTGAAGGAATTAACAGTCACTGGGTTCAAGAACATTGATCTCCTTCACTGAATCAGGGCACATTTTAATAAACTATCTTGACTCTTGGCATTATGAAGTCTCTTGGAAAATGGCTTTTCCATTATTTAAACAAGTTCATGACATCTTCTGCAGGACTTCTGGAGGAATGTGAGCCTAAAACTGCTCACCTAACTAGAATCATATTTATTTTTAATTTAATTTGAAAACTATATTTGAAAAAAATAACAATAAATTTCTATCAAGTATATTCTGGAATGCAGACAATAAAATCCTCATTTTAAAAACATCACATGATTTGCATTTATTCATTTATTTATCTATTCATCCATTAACTTATCTAGAGGACCTTCTAGCCCTTATATTCCTGTGTATATATTTCTATATTCCTGTGTATTCCTTGATCCTGTTTGTTACATCCACACTGCAAGGACTAAAGATATGCAGTAACACATAGGTAAAATCAGTTTTCAGTAATGATTATGAGATTGCAGTGGAATCATCAAGAATCTCACACTTGTTTAGAAATTATCACCTATTATAGCAAGTTCAAAATTAATGCTTCTTATTTTCCTGAAATGTAAATTAGATTTAGAAGAAGAATTAGGAGTATTTCTCCTAAACAAGATCTTCTAATAGTTTTTTAAAATTGTTTTCCTTTAAAAATACATCCATATTTATGACTTTTTCCATAAAAATATATTTGTGAAGCATATTGAGTTCTTAATATATCAACATTTACCTGCTATGACTATCTAACATAATTTTTATAAGCTGTATTTCTTAAATTATTTTTAAGATCCGTAGTGGCACTGTTATCTGGCGGGTGATCAACAGCTGTCTAATTGGACTTAAAGCCCTCACAGTGGGAGGAAACTCAAGGGTGGCACTGTAAACTCAGTCAAATACAAATGGATCCTAGAGAAAATCCTATCTCTTTCATATCTCTGGACAAATGAAATTTCTTACTATATGCTAAGTGTCAATCCTTGTGTGTACAGATAGGCATGCTGTACACCACTCTTCAAAGAAGCTTTCTTTTGCAACAGATGGAAGGTACTTCAGAACTGTACATCTGGTCAGACACAGAGAACATATGTCTGAGAGATGCCCAGTATTAGGTGATACATCTACAGTTGAACTTCTATGACTAAGGATCACAGAACATAGCAGAAAAGGGGTAGAGAGAAAACTAATGCATCTCTCAACTCTGACCAGTAAAGCTTCCTTATACAACAGAGTGCAATGCATACAGAAGGCCATAGCTGGCCAAGTTTTAGGAAATAATACTGTGGAATGTAGGACAGGACACATATAAGGAACTGCATCCATCCAAGGTTCAGGGAACATTGTGGAAGAGGGGCAGAAAGATTGTAAGAGCCAGGGCTGATTCATGAGCACAGGGAAGCAGAGGCTTTCAGGCCACTGGAAGCTTTCACATGTGAACTTGTGGCAATGGGGGTATGAAGTACAAGACCCATGTCAAGTCAATTAAACAAAGGCACAAAGGGAAGGTGCTGATAGGTGAGGGAGAGTATGACTTACATTTGATCTTTAGATAGAGTGACTAGATTCCAGTGATGAATTTACACTGAAGGACATTTGGGCACAAATCCCTGAAAGGATAAGACTTAACATGTGTCACCCGAGTTTTCTGGGGTCTCTGGTGCTATCAGACAAACCATATAACATATTTTTATGTGAATTTTTCATGGTTTATGCCCTTGGGGGAGAGGGGAGAGACTCACAAAGAAACACTGGATGCCCAGCTCTGTGCTGGGGCTCAGAGCCCGTCATTCCAGATCACAAGCCCACAACTCCAGATGGCTCCTGCCACCCACCCATAGTCACCAATAGCTTTTGCCCATGCTGCGTGAGCCTGCAGTCTCACCCCAGGTCAGTAAATGCCGGACCATTCATTCTCACACGCCCAGCCACCACACTCCAGTCATGGCTCCTGTCTAAAATGGTGCCCAGAAGCCCCTCCCTCTGTGGCTAATGCTCCTCAGTCAATTCTCTGCAGCAGACCCCGCCCCTTGGAGGAACCAGATCCCTGAGATACACTCCACACCTTTCCTCTGCTCTTACAATCTTTCCGCTAATCTTCCACTAAGGTCCCTGAGCCTTGGAGAGGGTGACAGATGTAGGGTGATCTCTCTT
>NW_008333043.1:0-287 GCF_000622305.1 Nannospalax galili
CCTTCTCCTATGGTCCTACCTCTCTTGAGCTCCTTCTTTCCCCTTATCCGTGACGTTCTTTGTATACCCTTTCCTCCCCCCTCCCTTAAACTAACCAATTTTTATTCATATCTCCCTTATTAAGGCCTGTTTCCTACTGTACTTCTCTTTAAGTTTCTTTCTTTTCCTTTACCTCCCTGTTTCCTTTCCATTATCCTGGCGCCTGTAGTTATGTCTGGATACATATTGACTTATCTGGATTTGGTTCTAGGATCTACATATGAGGGAGAACATATGTCGATTTTTTT
>NW_008333044.1:0-848 GCF_000622305.1 Nannospalax galili
ATACAAGTGCTCCACCACTGGGTGAAATCCACAGCTGACAATGGCTTTTTTAAATTTTCCATTTCATTTTCTTTCTTTGAAACAGGGTCTCACCTAGCACCGGCTTGCCTACAATTTGTTACGTTGGTGAGAATGACCTTGAACTTTTGATCCACCTGTCTCTACCTCCTGAGTGATGGGACTACAGATGAGTGTCACAACACCTGGTTTATGCAGTGCTGGAGATTGAACCTAGAGCTCTGTGCATGCTAGAGCTTAGGCAAGCATCCTAAGGAGTAAGTTACATCCCGAGCCTGGAGGTCAAACTGTTTTTTGTTTTTTTTGTTTTTTTTATCTCTTAGCACCAAATCCTTATAAGTGAGTATGTATCCAGACGTAACTACAGAAACCAGAATAATGAAAAGGAAGCAGGGGGTAAAGAGAAAGAAGAACCTGAGAGAGAAGAACACTAGGAAGCAGGTGTTACCAAGGGAGAAATGGACAAAAATGGCATGGGGAGGGAGGTTATACAAGGAACCTTGGGGATAAAGGGAAAGAAGGAGCTCAAGAGAGGTGGGACCATAGGAGACAAGTATTATCAAGGGAGAAATGGGGAAAATGGGAACAATTTAAATGAGGAAACCATGGCAGAAGGGTTAGACAGTGAGAGAGAGAGAGGAGAGATAAATAATGCCTTGCTAGTTTAAAAAAACCAGAGGGAACCACATTAATCCAACAACCTATTGACAAATTACATATACATTATCTCTACATGAGACCATGTGTGTAGCTAAAGGCTACATAACAAGAAACAGTGTCAGGAGATACCTTCCTTTGAGTTGTTGGCCAGGGTGGTCCAAGAGACTCCC
>NW_008333045.1:0-881 GCF_000622305.1 Nannospalax galili
AAAACAAAGCTTTAAATATGTCTATGGTAGTTCTATCAGGAATTTAACAGTATAAATGAGATTTCTTGCAATGATATTAGGCAGTTCATGGAATTGATGCTAAGAGCTGGAGAAGTCAGTCTGTGAAAGGACATGATGCTGATGGTGTGATGGGTCTAGGAATGGGAATGTTCTGGTCAAGTTCAAAGGCCTGAGTTTGACTATCCTAGCTTGGAGCATGAGCTTATTACTTGAAATTTGCTTTTGTGGTTCCACAGTACTAGCTACCACTGGAAACTAGGGCTCCTCAGAAAGAAATCTCTGAAGTGTGTGTGTGTGTGTGTGTGTGTGTGTGTGTGTGTGTGTGCACATGTGCATGTCTGTGTACAAGAAGGATGAGTGACCACAAGTTTTGCTTTGATTTGACAAATCCCAGTTTTCTGCTTATTGTCCTAACATAATTAGTAAGAAAAGTCATGTATAGCTTTAAGAGTGCCCTGGTTGGGAGGGTAAATTTTGGGTCACTGAACACATTCCACATGTACAATATTATTGTTTATTTGGAGCGTTTACTGGCTCCATTTGGGTACTCCAGGCCCAGAAGGCCGTTGTAGGATGCTGACCCGTGGGTTTGTTTTTGGTTCAATTTCTGGTAGTGAGTTTCTAAATTCTGGAATCAATTTTATCTGATTTGTTATTATCTAGTTCTAGCAGTTAGAAATTATATGTGCCTTTTGCTGGTAAAGAACTAGATAGTTTCTATGTAGTAATGTGATTCTGATGAGAACTTGGGAGGATGGGTACTAGAACAATTCCAAGCTTTGTACAGGGTTTCAGGTGTGCAAGAGGCTATACCAGGAAATGTGTCAATCTGGACACAACTATGAGAAGGCTGTACTTGT
>NW_008333046.1:0-725 GCF_000622305.1 Nannospalax galili
TTGAGGATCTGTTTCTCAGGTGTCACATGGACTTGGGAGAAGCCCCTGGCTTCTTTCTTTTACCAGTTCTGCCTATGTGAAATAAGTCAAAGATCCTGCTGAACCATGACTAGCTTCACTTGGAAGCATGGAGGAAATGTTTCCTGTGTTGACCCTCCTCCGCTTCATGGAGGAAATGATTCCTCTGTGTTGACCCTCCTCTTTGTAGACTGGACACTGGTTCACGTCCATCTGGTGGGGTCTCCTTCATCGAGAGGACAGGTGACCCACCACAATCACAAGACATTTTGAGAGATGCTCATAGTCCCCCGGAACTAGTCGAGCTAGGAGGGCAAGGAGCAAAAACTGTCCTTTATATCCCTCTGACCAAATTATTTTAGGCCCTCAAAGTATGTCTGTTAAACATCCAGGAAGGTTAGTTCCACTAGTCTGGTACTTTTAATTACTGTGTGTCATGAAGATAAATCTTAGGCAAAGACCAATTGTTCTCAGATAAACCTTACCTACACATATATTTCTTGATCTGGTATGTATAATTTGTCAGTACGTTTGTTAGACTAATATGGTTCCCTCTGGTTTTTAAAACTAGCTAGGCATTATTTATCTCTCGCATTGTCTAACCCCTCCATCACGGTTTCCCCAATTAAGGTGCCCCCATTTTCCCCTTTTCTCCTTTAATAATACCCTTCTGCTATGGTCCTACCTCTCTTGAGCTCCTTCTTTCC
>NW_008333047.1:0-683 GCF_000622305.1 Nannospalax galili
AGCCCAGGACCAGATGGATTTACAGCAGAATTCTATCCAACATTTAAAGATATACATCAGCACTACTTAATTTATTCAAAAAGATAGAAATGGAGGGAGAACTTCCAAATTCTTTCTACGAAGCCAGCATCACTCTAATACCAAAGCCAGATAAAGATACAAACAAAAAAGAAAACTATAGACCCATATCCTTTATCCTTAATGAACATAGATGCAAAAATTATTAACAAGAAAGTTGCAAACCGCATATAGACTCACATCAAAAAGATCATCCACCATGATCAATTCTGCTATCCCAGAGATGCAAGGACGGTTCAATATTCATAAGCCAATAAACATCATAAATCATATAAGTGGTCTCAAAGACAAGAAACACATGGTCATCTCAATAGATGCAGAGGAGGCCTTTCACAAAATTCAACATGCATTTTGTTCAAAGTAACATGGAGAACTGGACTGGAGGGAACATACCTCAACATACTTAAAGCTGTATATAACAAACCCACAGCCAACATCCTTCTAAATGGAGAAAAACAGAAAGCATTCCCATTGAAATCAGAACCCACACATCTGTGTCCACTATCTCCATAACATAAAGCTTAAAACTCTTGCAAGAGCAAGAAGACAAGAGAAGGAAATTAAAGCACTAATAATTGGAAGAGAAGAGATCAAATTATCCCTTT
>NW_008333048.1:0-653 GCF_000622305.1 Nannospalax galili
TCAAAAGGCCATTAGTGTTAGTTATCACCCCCTTAATCCCTTTTCTACCCTCCCCTACCATTCCCCACCGTATTTAACTCTTCATATTCCATTGCTCCCTTTTCCCCACTTATAAAACTCTATTCTCTGTCCCCTTCCAAGAAGCCTCCCCCCATGGACCCTTACTAGTTTCCTGACCTCTATGGATTTTCCAATTGAAACACACCTATCTAAACATTCGAAGCTAGCATCCAATTATGAGCGAGAACATAAAATGTTCATTTTTCTGGGACTGGGTTACCTGACTCAGGATGATTGTTTCAGTTCTATCTATTTACCTGTGAAATTCATATTTCCACTTGCTTAATACTTGAATAATATTCCATGGTGTAAATGTACCACTTTTCATTATTCATTTATCATTTGATTGATACCTAGGTTGCTTCTAGTTCCTGACTATTGTGAATACAGAGCAGCAATGAGCAAAGATGAGCAGATATCTCTGTAGTAGAATATGGAGTGGTTTGGCTGAATCATGTGGTAGATCTATTTTTACCTTTCTGAGGAATCTCGGCACAGATATCCATAGTAACGGCAGCATTCTGCACTCCCACCAGCAGTGTAGAAGTGTTCCCCTTTCCCAAAATCTTGCAAGCATTTTTTGTTTGTTTTTT
>NW_008333049.1:0-1065 GCF_000622305.1 Nannospalax galili
TTATTATAGTTAGGGTTAAGGCTAGGGTTATGATTAGGTTTAGAATTAGTATTATGTTTAGGTTTAGGGTTAGGTTTAGGATTAGGGCTATGTTTAAGACTCAGGTAAAGTTAAAACGAAAAAACAGAACTTCTCATTTCATAAAGGTCTTTATGAGTTGTATATAAAGGGAGGAGAGTTAGGGTTAGGACAAGGGCTACAGTAAGTTGAGGGTGAGTGTTAGGCTTAGGGTTTTGTTTAGGGTTATGATTATGCTTAGGTTTAAGTTTAGATTTAACGTTAGGTTTAGGTTTAGGTCTAGTGCTGTAGTTACGTTTAGGTTTAGGTTTAGGTTTGGTTTAGTGTTAGGGTTAGGATTGGGGATAGGGTTAGGATAAGGCTAGTTTAATATTAAGGTTAGGCCTAGGGTTACGTTTAGGTTTAGGCTTAGGTTTAAGGTTGAGGTAAGTTTTGGGCTAGGATAAGGATTAGGGCTAGAGATAGGACTATGATCAGAGAATGGATTATATAGGTTTAGGGTTAGAGCTACAGTAGACTTAGGTTTCAGGTTCGGGTTCAGGTTAGGGTTAGGGTTAGAGGTTATAGTTAGTGTTCGGGTTCATGTTCGGGTTCTGTTTTGGGTTGGAGCTGCGGCTGGGGCTGGATTTGGGGTTGGGGTTGTGGTTCATGTTTGGGTTCGAGTTAGGGTTCGGGTTAGGGTTAGGGTTCGGGTTCGGGTTCGGGTTAGGGTTAGGGTTAGGGTTTACGTTTGTGTTAGGGTTGCAGTTAGTGTTATAATTAGGGCTAAGGTTATGTTTACGGTTATGGTTAAGTGAAGATTACAGTTAGGGATGGTATTAGGGTTAGGCCTATGATTATTTTTAAGATTAGGGCGAAGTTTCGTGTTTGGATTCTTGTTATAGTTAGGGTTAGGATTTGTTCTTGGGTTAAGTTTAGGTTTGGGCTTTGGAATAGGGTTAAAGTAGAACTATGATCAGGATTCAGTCTGTTGGCAGTTTTAAGATTAAGATTAGCGTTAGTGTTAAGTGTAGGTTTAGGTTTAGGTTTATGGATATGGGTAGGTTA
>NW_008333050.1:0-503 GCF_000622305.1 Nannospalax galili
TTATTTATTTATTTATTTATTTATCCACCTTTTTTGTTGTTCGCTTATATCAGGCTTCCGGTTTATATCACGCGCATGCTGTAATTACGACGGAAGTTCATCACAATGTTCATCTCTGCAAGGACCTCCACACACCAGTGATCCCAGTTCTGGGATAGCTTCTGAAGTTAGAAAGTTTCCAAGTGCTACCGAAAAGGCTGGGTTGGGGAGGGTCTCGAGGAGTTCAGAAATTGAACGACCCAGATTTTTTATTTTTTGCTTTATTTATATTATTCATTGTTTATTTTTATTATCAATATTTTTTACAGAAAGAATGCAAAATTGTGTAACCAATAACTTTTGTTTTTCATTAATAAGAAAAATGATGATTCAAGGAAGGAAATGATTTGTCATAAGAGTATATCTGCTCTGAGTCCACTTTGGACAGTCAGGGTTCCAAGGTGTTCTGCACAGAACATCCTGGAATCCTGGGTCTGAGCGCCAGGACTTGCTCTCCAGCCTCA
>NW_008333051.1:0-841 GCF_000622305.1 Nannospalax galili
CTGAGGAAATAATTAGCTAAAAGTCTTGCATACAGCTCTAATCACACCTGCAATCACACTTGCATACAGCTCTAATCACACCTGCAAACCCTCCAGTCACATCCTCAGACCTCAGTGGCTTCATAAGTTCATAGATGCAAGCTGTTCTTCCTGTCCCAACCTGAGGTGATGGATGTCTGGAATAACCACCAGCTCACTGGGAAGATGGGCCGAATCACTTCACTGGGAGAAGCAGGTAGTCTCTGTGGCAGCTGATTCATTTATCTTAATGTCTAACTGTGTTTGTGTGTGTGTGTGTGTGTGTGTGTGTGTGTGTTTATGTGTTTATGTGTGTGTGTGTACATGTGTGTGTGTGTTCATGTGCTTGTGTGTGCGGGGGGAGGTTTGGTTTGTTTGATTTTAGACAGGACCTCTCTGTAGCCACAGCTGACTTGGAAATTGACATGTAGACCAGGCTGTCCTCTATCTGATAGATCTCTGCCTGCCTCTGCCTCCCTAGTGCTGGGATAAAAGTCATGAACCACCACCTGATGCCCAGCTTTTTCAACACTGAAACATGCTAAACCTTATGGCCCTTAAGGGAGAAAAAAGCTTTCTATGTTGATGTTCCCTGCTCCTCCAGACACCCCATTCGTCCTGCATTTATAACCAAAGGTGGATCATTGCTCCAGATTTAAAACACCCTTGTCTTTGCTGGGCCTCAAGCAATGAGAAAAACTAAATGAGAACGCCACTTTAAGAACTCAGTAAAGAAAACCATGTTTAAATCTCACTGCAGGGTAGTAGCCAAGAAGCCCCAGCAATCCTCCTGCCTCTGCCCCACCCACCACCCAGTACCCAG
>NW_008333052.1:0-284 GCF_000622305.1 Nannospalax galili
CCTGATCCTTTTCATCCAAACAAATCCAATTCCTCCCTATAGTACCCAGGAGCCCTTCGGGCCTCTTCCCACTCCCACATCCCTTTACATCCTTGGGAGGCACAGCCACCAGCTTCCTGGGGCCAGCATCTTTCCTGGGACCCGTTCTCAGACCAGACCTGACTCCAAATTACTGAGGCCACCATCTGGTCATCATCTGACTTGGGGCCTCTGTGGGAACTCCTGGGCAGCAGTATGAAAGCAATTTGGCCACTCCAATATATAAGCAAAAGAGAGAACCTGAA
>NW_008333053.1:0-175 GCF_000622305.1 Nannospalax galili
TCTACAGTCTATCAAGTTCCTATGTACGTACCTTTCCTTTCTTTCTTTCTTCCTATCCATCCATCCATTAATCCATCCATCCATCCATCATCCATCTATCTGTCTATCTATCTATCTATCTATCTATCTATCTATCTATCTATCTATGTATCTATCTATCTATCTATCTATCTAT
>NW_008333053.1:404-720 GCF_000622305.1 Nannospalax galili
CACACCACAACTCAATCTGTGGGTTTAATGGCATTTAGGGGACAGCTGGTAACCAAAGTCTTGAACTGCAGGAGCAGAAGATGGTACCCTGCAGGCGTACTGAGTAGGAAACCCTGATGGAAAACGAGCAGAAGAAGTGATATGCAGTGTTTGAGACTCGGACACAGCAGCTGTGGTAGGAGCCTCACTTTCTGTGCCCCCTGTCCCAGAGATGAAGGTCCCTCCCAGGATAAAGAGGACTGCACATGAGGTGGTCCCCAGGAGTGTGTGTCTGAAACAAGCCTCTGCCCACACCCCTAAAGCATCTCTGAGGACC
>NW_008333054.1:0-750 GCF_000622305.1 Nannospalax galili
CCTAATTTTAGTGGGAATGCTTCCAGTTTTTCTCCATTTAGAATGATGTTGCTCATGAGTTTGTTGTATATAGCTTTAATTATGTTGAGGTATGTTCCCTCCAGGCCAGTTCCCTCTGGGACTTTGAACATAAATGCATGCTGAATTTTGTTAAAAGCTTTTTCTGCATCTGTTGAGGTGACAATGTGGTTTTTGTCTTTGAGTCCATTTGTATGATTAATGACGTTTATTGACTTGCATATATTGAACCATCCCTGCATCTCTGGGATAAAGCATACTTGATCATGGTGAATGATCTTTTTGATGTGTCTGTACAGAGTTCACAAGTATTTTGTTGAGAATTTTTGCATCTATGTTCATTAAGTATATGGTCCTATAGTTTTCTTTCTTGGTTGTGTCTTTACCTGCTTTGGGTATTAGAGTGATGCTGGCTTCATAGAAGGAATTTGGGAGTTCTCCCTCTGTTTCTGTCTTCCCCTTTTGAATAACTTGAATATTGGTTCGAGATCTTCTTTAAATGTCTGGTAGAATTCTGCTGTAAATCCATCTGGGCTTGGACTTTTTTTTAGTTGGGAGGCTTCATATTACTGTTTCAATATCCTTATATGTTATGGGTCTATTTAAACTATTGATTGCTTCTTGGTTTAATTTTGGTGGTTTCCATGATTTCGGATATCCATCCATTTATTTAAGATTTTGAGATTTAGTAGCATATAGGTTTTTAAAATATTCCTTTATAATGGTCTGGAT
>NW_008333055.1:0-499 GCF_000622305.1 Nannospalax galili
CCATGGCTCTCTCCATGTGTGAACCCATGGCTCTCTCTCCCTGTGTGAACCATGGCTCTCTCTGTGTGTGTGAACCCATGGCTCTCTCCCTGTGTGAACCCATGGCTCTCTCCCTGTGTGAACCCATGGCTCTCTCCCTGTGTGAACCCTTGGCTCTCTCCCTGTGTGAACCCATGGCTCGCTCCCTGTGTGAACCCATGGCTCTCTCTCTCTATGTGTGAACCCATGGCTCTCTCTCTCTATGTGTGAACCCATGGCTCTCTCCCTGTGCGAACCATGGCTCTCTCCCTGTGTGAACCCATGCCTCTCTCCCTGTGTGAACCCTTGGCTCTCTCTCTGTGTGAACCCATGGCTCTCTCCCTGTGTGAACCCATGGCTCTCTCCCTGTGTGAACCCATGGCTCTCTCCCTGTGTGAACCCATGGCTCTCCCTGTTTGAACCCATGGCTCTCTCTCTGTGAACCCATGGCTCTCTCCCTGTGTGAACCCATGGCTCTCTC
>NW_008333056.1:0-222 GCF_000622305.1 Nannospalax galili
CATCCTTCCTCTAAAAGCCTTTTTCTTTTATGTGACTCACAAGATTTTTTTGGGGGGGGGTGGTGGTGGAACAGCAGCAAAGCCTCCCCACTATCTTTCAAAGTGCCAGTCCTTGAATAAACCTGATTTCTGTTCCACCAACTCCCAGATCTGTCCCCAGGAACACAATGAAATAGTATTCGGCTATTAAACAAAGGAAATTCTGACACATGCAGTAACCTT
>NW_008333057.1:0-109 GCF_000622305.1 Nannospalax galili
TTTCCTCCAGTTAATGTTCTTGGCCCCTTTGTCAAATATCAGGTGGATGAAGTTGCATTGGCTCATATTTGGGTCTTCAATTTTGTTCCATTGGTCTATGGGTCTATTT
>NW_008333057.1:307-692 GCF_000622305.1 Nannospalax galili
GAATTTGTATATGACCTTTGGTAGGATGGTCATTTTCACAATATTAATTCTTCCAATCCATGAGCATGGGAGGTCCTTCCATCTTCTGATGTCTTAGTCAATTTCTTTCTTCAAAGATTTGAAATTTTCATGTTAGAGCTTTTTAATGTCTTTGATCATGTTTACTCCGAATTTTTTTTTTCCAGCAATTGTGAGCGGGAGTGTTTCCATGTGCTCTTTCTCTCATTGATTGTTATTGGTATATAGAAAGGCTATAGACTTTTGTAGATTAATTTTGTAACCTGTCACTTTACTGAACATGGTAATAATTTCTAGGAGTTTTCCAGTGGAATTTTTGGCATCCCTTAGATATAATATCATATAATCTGAAAAAAGGGATAATTTG
>NW_008333058.1:0-282 GCF_000622305.1 Nannospalax galili
GTTTGCTTTCATAATATCTCTTTGGTTTGCTCGCTTTGGAAGTTATTTTGGTTTGACTTTCTTGATCTGGTTTATATTCCTTTCAGACCTCTAAAGACTTGAAAATGGTTTAAGAAAATTATACTGTTGGTTATAGGTTTGATCTAATATGTTAACTCATCTTCATTGCTGGAAATAACTCCCGGGACTGATCTTCCTATCTCATCCGTTTGGCTTTGTCCTTTTCTCTCTCGCAGCACTGCTCGGTATGCAGGCAGATACGGTCTGTTTGGGGAGGGACAC
>NW_008333059.1:0-4463 GCF_000622305.1 Nannospalax galili
AAATGCATATATAACTACCTCATCCATCAAAAGTGAAAAAATTAATTTTTCACACTCAACTATGATATCTTTGTAGAAAGAACATCATTACCAGCATCCTGGTATCCCCAAGACTTCCAAGTGAGCTAGTAGGAGGTCTTTAATTTTTATTTACATGTGTGTGGCTGTGTGTGTACATGTATGTGTGACTGCATGTGTCTGAGTGCATATTGAGGCTGGAGGATATTACCTTGGAAGGAAAGCCATCTACCTCCTCTGAGATAGGTACTCTCATTAGGCTGGAGCTCACCAATTTGGCTAGACCAACCAGCCAGAGCCTCAGGGCTCCTCCTGTCCCCACCTTCCCAGTATTAAGATTACAAGCAGTCGCCACTATGCCCAGAACTTTTATGTGGTTCTGGAGATCCAATTTGAGTCTTCAAGCTTTCGAGGAAAACACTTTACAGACTTAGCCATCCCCCAGGTCCAGCGTTTTTCCCCTGATGAGCCAAATTAAAATAATTAGGATGTGTCATCTTCTAGGTAACACAATAAGGCTACAGCAACTGAATTAGTTCAATCCTTCAAGGCAGAGCGCAGAGATTCAAATTTCATTTCAAAATAGGGGGACGATCATAACTGCCAATTCAAACTATTAAATTCAGAAAAATTATTTGTCATAATTAAAGGAGAAATAAAAGCTTTCCATGACAAAAACAGACTAAAGGAATCTATGGCTACTAAACTAGCTCTGCAGAGAATACTGGAACACTTCACACTGAAAAGGTGGATAAACACACCCAAAAGGCCACAGGGGAAAAATACCAAGAGAGTTAGTCAAAAAGAAGTCTAAGAAACCACTACAAAGCAACAAAATGACAGGAATTAAAACACACCTTTCAATAATAACTCTAAATATTAATTGTCTCAATTCTCCAATAGAAACACTAGACTAGCAGATTGTTAAAAACAGGATGCATTGTTTTGCTGCCTCCAAGAAACACTCCTCACCATCAAAAATAATCATAAACTTATAGTAAAAGGACAGAAATAGATTTCAAGAAAATGCAACTAGGAAGTGAGCAGGTGTTAACTATTCCAATATCTAACAGACTTCAAACCAAAATCAGAAGAGATTTTTTTAAGGCAGCTTCATACTCACTGAGGGAATAATGCATCAAGAGGATGCTAAAATTCTAAACATAGGGGGCTGGAGAGATGGCTCAGTGGTTAAGAACACTGGTTGTTCTTGCAGAAGACCCGATTCGAATCCCAGCACCCACATGGCAGCTAACAACTGCCTGTAACTCCAGTCCCGGGGGATCAACAGTCTCATCTGATCTCCTCAGGCATTGCATGACACAGGTGCATTTACCTACATGCAGGCAATACACGCATACACATAAAATGAAAATAATATTTTTTAAAAAAATAAAACAAAATTCAGAACATAAACATCCCAAACACTGTTGCACCTAATTTCATAAAACAAATACTGCTAGATGTAAAGTCACAGATTAACCCCAACATAGTAATAGCAGGTAACTTTAATAGCCCACTCGCACCAGGCAATCCATAAAAAAATAAACAAAGAGAGAAACTTTATAATGACAGCATAGGTCAAATGAACCTAACACACATCTACAGAACATGCCACTAAAACACTAAATAACACACATTCTTCTCAGCAGCATATAGAGCTTTCTCCAAAATAGATCACAAAGGAAACAAAGCAAGTTTCAACAAATAAAGGATAATTAATACAACATCTTATATTCTATCTGATCACAATGGAATATAGGTAGATATCAACAGCAATAAAAACTACAGAAATTACATACAAATTCATGGAGATTAACCAGCACACTAGCAAATAATGGAGAGGTCACTGAAGAAATCAAGAAGCAAGTAAAAAATTCCTAGATGAAATGAAAATGAAAACACAAAATACCAAAATCTATGGGATACAATGAAAGTAGTCCTAAAAGGAAAGTGTAGAGCTCTAAGTGTCTACATCAAAAAATCAGAGAACTCAAATAAACAACATAATGATACACATTATGGCCTTGGAAAAACAAAAACAAAACAAAACCAGTTGATGAGGAAAAATAATTAAGATCAGGGCAGAAATAAATGAAATAGAAATAAAGAAATCAATGAACAAAGAGCTAGTTCTTTGAAAAGATAAAAAATGACAAACCCTTAGCCAAATTAGCCAAAAGAAAGAGAGGGAGATTCAAACTAAAAAGAGATAAAAAGGGAGACATTATAATAAATACTAATGAAATTCACAATATCACAAAGATACACCTTTTAAAAACCTATCTTCCACTAAACTGGAAAAATCTAAAGGAAATGGATGAATTTCTGAATACATAAGACCTACCAAAATTAACCCAGCAATAGATTGAAGCAGTGCAATAATTCTACATAATTCTATCAGATCTCCAAAGAAGAACTAACACCAATACTAGTTAAATTATTCCTCAAAATAGAAAAGACTTACAAACTCTTTTTACAAAACCAGTATTACTCTGACACCAAAACCAGATAAAGATACCACAAAAATTACAGATCAAGCTCCCTGATGAACATAGATGCAAAAATTCTCAATAAACGCCGGGCATGGTGGTGTGCACCTTTAATCTCAGTCCGCAGGAAGCAGAAGCAGATGGATCTCTATGAGACTGAAGCCACCCTGGTCCACATTGTAACTTCTAGGTAGGCTGGGACCATGGAGACCCTGTCAAAAAAGAGACTGTAGAGTGTAGGATGGGACTCCTATATGGAACCTCATAAATCCACAGCTCAGGAACCACTGTGGAAGAGGGGGCAGGAAGATTGTAAAAGTTAGGACTCGTTCATGAGCACAGGGAGGTGGAGGCCTCCAGGCCACTGGAGGCTTGCTCGTGTGAACTAATGGCAGTGGTGGCATCAAATGCAGGACCCATGTCAGCTTAATTAAACAGGAGCCCAAATGGGAGGTAAGAAATAGGTGGTGGGCCGGCAATAGACTGAGAACTATTTGAGACTGATTGCTGCTGAGTGAGGGAGAGTATGACTTACATACAACCACTGGATGGACTGACTAAACTCCAGTGGACGCATTTACACTGAAGGACATTTGGGTACAAATACCTGAATGAATAGGATTTAGCAGGTATGGTAGAGTGCATGGGGTTTAGTGGTAGGAAGGTGGAGGCATGGATGGGGGAGGGGTCTGGATTTGATGGGAAATGTATGAAATTTAAAAAGCTCAATAATAAAAAAAAGAAAAGATAAAATTATGAAATTTGCAGGGAAATGGATGGAACTAGAGAGTGCTATACTAAGTGAAGTAACCCAAATGCAGAAAAGCATGGATGTATGTTCTCTCTCATTTGTGGATTGTAGTACCAATCCCTTATATGTGAGTAGATATATTCTGATGGAACACCAGGATCCAGGAAAATGAAAGGATTCATGGAGGTAAAGGAAAAGAAGGAACGTGAAAGAGGGGGATAGTAGGAAACAGCTGTTACCAGGGGCGAGGTGTGGAAAGTGGGAGTGTTTGGCAGGGAGGAAAGGAGGGAGGGATGTGCAAGGGGCCAACATGAGGGGGGAGAGGGAAGTCAAGAGAGGGCATATGGTGGGAGGCAGGTGCTATTGGGGAGAAGGTGGGGATAATGGGGGCGCTGGGACTGGGGAAGGAGGGAGGTTGGATGGGAGGAATAAGAGTAGAGATGAATGAATCTTTAGGGGCTATGAAACCCAGAGGGAAATGTGATGCCCCTGAAACCCCATGAGAAATGCCCATACAGTGCCTAACCATAAGTGCATATGTATACCTGGGAACTGCTTGGCAAGGAACACAGTGCCAGATAGAAGAGACCTCCTTTTGAGTGGTTGGTGAGAGTGGTCTAACAGAATCCCAAAATAACACGGGATATTGCCAAAACTCTTGGTTATCTCTCACAAGCAGTTGATAAGACCCTACTGCTGAAGATAGGACATGCTTCAGATACAGGACTTGGAACAATGGGGTGGGAACTGACCTGGAGGCCTTCTACCTGAAGTTTAGCTATTATAATGCTAAATGATAATAAACTGTCAAGGGAGAAAAATAATCAATGGTCCAATCCAACATTAAAGCCTAATAACCATAACAACTGGCAAGGCAAACTACCTCTATTGGTGCAGTAGTGGCACAGTTATCAGCCGTCAACTGTCTCCTTTTAAATATACAGAAAGAGAGAAGGAGAGAGGAGGGGGAGAATGAGAGAGAGGGGAGAGAGAGGGAGGAGAGGGGGGAGAGGGAGGAGGAGAGGGATGGGGAGAGGGAGGAAAGGGAGGGGGAGAGGGAGGAGTGGGGGAGAGGGAGGGGATGATGGAAAGATCTCCCATGTTTGTGGGCCCAAAGAATTAATAGGGAGAGATGGCTCAGCAGTTAAGAACACTGGTTGTTCTTGCAGAAGACCTGGGTTTGAATCCCAGCACCACATGGC
>NW_008333059.1:7736-8748 GCF_000622305.1 Nannospalax galili
CGATGTGATCCCTGGTCAACAGCTTCTAGAAAGGGAGTCCATTCCTGGCATTGAGGTTTTAATTTATTTTATTTTTTCATTAGCCTATGATGTCTAGAAAGGCAGTGTCCCCCTATTATAGGATGGCTCCTTTTAATCTCTTTTTATGGTATATATGCCTATAGTTCAAGAAGCTTCTACAGTGGTAGGTTTCCATATGGCTTTTTCTAAAAGACTTTAGTGTTACTTATTCATCCCCATACTGCCTCTGTACCCTTCCATTCCTCTCCCAATTTAACCCTTCCTACACTAATGTTCCCCTTTTGTCTCACTGCATTCTTCCACTCATCCAAGAAAGCCTCCCCATAACCCACCTATGGTCATTTATTTGTTTCTTGACCTTGCTGAATTTTCAAATTGAACCATGCATATCTAAGATTTCAAAGTTAGAGCCCCATCTCTCAACATGCACAAAACTCAACTCCTAATGGATCAAGGACCTCAACATAAGGCCTGGTACGTTGAATCTGATAGATGATAAAGTAGGGAGTACACTGGAATTTATAGGCACAAGAAAGGACTTTCTAAACAGGACCGTAATACCAGAGGCAGTATGACTAACAATCGACAGTAGGAACTCAGCAAAATGAAAAAGCTTCTGTATAGTGAAAGACACCATCATTTGAATGAAAAGGCAGCCTACAGAATGAGAAACAGTCTTTACCAGCTATACATCTGACAGAGGGTTATTATCTAGAATATACAAAAAACTCAGTATCAAAATAACAAACAACCTAATTAATAATTGGGGCAATGAACTAAACCGAGTTCTCAAAGGATGAAGCACAAATGGTTGAGAAATATTTTTAAAAAAAGTTCAAGTCTTTGGTCATCAGGGAAATGCAAATTAAACTTTCTATAAGATTTCATCTTACCCCAGTCAGAATATCTAAAATCAAGAAAACAACTGCTGGCAAGGATGTAGGGAAAGAGGAACAATCATTCGCTGCTGGTGGAATTGCAAACTGGTGCA
>NW_008333060.1:0-252 GCF_000622305.1 Nannospalax galili
GGTTCCTTCTGGTTTTCAAAACTAGCTAGGCATTGTTTATCTCTCACATTGACTCATTCCTCCACAATAGTTGTCCCACTTAAGGTGCCCCCATTTCCCCCCTTTCTCCCTTAATAACACCCTTCTCCTATGGTCCTACCTCTCTTGGGCTCCTTCTGTCCCTTTATCCCCTAGGTTCCTTGTGTACCCGTCCCCCCCCCGCTTAAACTAACCCAATTTTTATCCATATATCCCTTATTAAGGCCTGTTTCC
>NW_008333061.1:0-1113 GCF_000622305.1 Nannospalax galili
TGTATATATCCGAGTTCAGGTGCCTGCAGAGGCCAGAGGAGTTGGATCTCCTTAAAGCTGGAATCGCATGCAGTTGCCCAACATGGGTGCTGGAATCCAACTTGGGCCTTGCTGTGCCATTTCTCCAGCCCAAATATAACATTTTTTATTTCTTCTTTGAGAATTTCATACGTGCATATAATGTATTTCAATCATATTCACCTCCTCTGTTTCCTTCTGGATCCTCCCTCATATCCCACTCCCAACATTTATAAATAAAATAGTTATTAGAATCTAATTGATTCTTGTTATTGCTGCCTGTGCTGGATAGCTTTAGTGTCAACTTGACACACCTGGATTGAGGGAGCCTCAATGGGGGAATTTCCTTCATAGGACTGGCCTGTGGTGATGTCTGTGGGGCATCTTCTTGATCGTTGTGTGATGTGGGAGGGCCCAGCCCACTGTGGGTGATGCCACCCCTGGACAGGTGGGCCAGGGGAGCAAACCAGTAAGCAGCATTCCTCCATGGCCTGTGCTCCAGCTCCTGCCCCCAGGTTCCCTCCCTGAGTTCCTACCTTGGGCTCCCTGATGAACTGTGACCCAGGAGATGTAAGAAAAATTAACCCTTTCCTCCCCAAGTTGGTAGTGGCTAGAATGCTTTGTCACATTAATGGAGAAACAAACTAGAACACTGCCCATGTATATCTCAGATTTTTTTTTCCAGACAAGTTCTTGCCATGTAGCTCAAATTGAGCACAAATTTACTACCTTTCTGTTTTAGCCACCCAAGTTGTGGAATTCATGACTGACTAGCTTATTATTTGCTTCAATGAATGGAACTCCATATGTAGACCAGGCTGGCCCTGAACTCACAAAGATTTGCCTGCCTCTGCCTCCCAAGTGCTGGGATTAAAGGTGGGTGCCATCGAGCCTGTCTACTATTATTGTTTTTTAAATTTTACTTATTTTCTGTGTGAAGTGTTTTTTTACCTGCCAGTATGTAAGTACTGTTAGGATTAGAAGTTGAAAGAGATTGAAAGAGCCAGAGGAGCACATGCATCTCTAAACTGTATATATCTCTCGCATTGTCTAACCGCTCCATCATGGTTTCCCCAATTAAGGTGCCCCATTTTC
>NW_008333061.1:1586-18689 GCF_000622305.1 Nannospalax galili
GCGGGTGGATCTCTGTGTGTTCAAGGCCAGCCTGGTCTACATGGCACGTTCAGGCCAGCTGGGGCTACAGGGAGACCCTGTTGCAAAAAGAAAAAGAAAAAAAATCAGATACATATAGATTAGAGATGCATGCACCAACATCTCAGTGTTATTAGCAAAAACAATGAGTCTTTCTGTAAGAAACAGTATATTTTAAAATGAAATGGGGATCTTTTTTAAAAGTTAAAAACTCATTCAATTTTATGTCTTACAGGGTTTATACTGAGTTCAATATTGTATAACTGTATTCAACTGTGAACCTAAAAATTTTATAGCAGCTTTTGAAAGAGATGTGTCTTTGCTCTGGAAATTGTTTTTGAGTATGTTAAAGCTGCAATGAAATGTTTCTTCTAAAAAAAAAAAAAGTCAGTGGGAAAGAAGAGCAACCAGCAGTCGGTACAGACCTTTATTTATTAGTGAGGAATGACTACTGACCAGCTTGCATTTGCAGTGGCCACAAGGGCCAAACAGCAGGGAAGCTAAAGTAAACCTTTGTGTATGTAAATAGAATTATGGGAGTTTGGAAGAGGATTTAGAGCCTGCATTCTTCCATGATAAGGGTCCTGGAAGGACTTGTTTGCAGAACTTTAAGGTTGAGGTTTATGGGGTCCAGGATAGGCTTGTTTGCAGAGCAAGAATTGCTTTATGGGTTGGGGGGTTAATGGAGGTCTCCTGTCATCTTTGCTTTCAGTGGCCCCAGGTCCCAGAAGAGGGCATTGGATCCCCTGGAACTGGAGTTAGGGATGGTTGTTTTCAGCCATATGGGTGCTAGGAATTGAACCCATGTCCTCTTCAAGAGCAGCAAGTGCTCTTAACCCCTGAGTCATCTGTCCAGCTCTAATATTAGTGTTTTGAAAAGAGAAAATTGAGTGATCTTTTAGAAACAGAAGGATGTTTTGTGCAACTCATTTATCAGAAATGAGAGAAGTATCAATAGAGCCCACCACTGGCTGAGCGTTTGTTATTAAGCAGGCCCTGTGCTCAGCATCTTACATTTTTTCTCAATTTTCCCTGTAACTATGTGATACTTAGCTTTCAGTGATGGAGCTGAGATTTGAACCCAGGACTGTCTGGCTGCAAAGTCCTGTCTCTCACACCACTGCTTCTCTGTGTGCATAGGGATTTCACAACAAGATACCAGTGTAGACCATTCTGAAAGTCCCTCCCTCTAACAGGACTTTGATCTAGTAGGAATCCGGGGATATGGGCGAGACAAAGAGCAAGTTCAACACGCGATGTACAGAAGGGAGGGTTTTGTTTCTTTGTTAGCTAAAAGATTAAGCTAATCCACATCCTTGGTGGCCTGATGTCTGTCCAGAAGGGGCAGATCAAGTGTGGCTTTGGCATTCCTGCAGTCCTGGGACATCACAGGAAGGAATGGCCTGATTCACACCGGATGAGACTGGCTGAGCACAGAACAGTTTGTAGACATTTCCAGCTTGAGTTCTATTTTTCCCTTAGCAAATCTGCACACTGGCTGGTGAACTGAAGGACTCTGGAGAAGTCACCAGAACAATGTCTACACTGGAGCAGGAGGCTGTGCTGGGCTGGCCCTTTGGTGCTTTAATCCTCAAATATAAGTTGCTGGATGCTTCTGTTTTTCTTTGGTTCATTCATATTGAGCCACAAACTGGCTCAATAATGCCTATCAGTTGTCTACCTTTCTAGTGGACTGTCTTCTCTCTTAGAGGACCACCTGTGCCTCACTGATGCTCAGGTGCTTAGAGCCACAAGTTCTTTTAACTGCTGAGTCATCTCTATAGCCGCTGTACTGTAGGCTTTTTTAAATTTGATTTTACTTTTCAGTGTTGGGGATTGAAATCGGGGCCTTGCACATGCGAGGCAAGCACTCTACCACTGAGCTACATTTCTACCCTTGGCTTTTGTTGAGACATGGTCTTGCTATATAGATCACATTGACCTATAATTAGCAATCTTCCCATGTTTCCTGGGTGCTAGAATTTCTGGCACGTGTAACCACAACCAGCTGAAAGAATTAAAAAATTAAGACACCAATAACAGGATTCCGAGACATTTTTATGGTTCAGTTAATCGTACTATGCCTCAATTTTTACTTTTGATCACTGCACCATGGTGTGCAAGTCAATTCAGAAAAAAAGAAAAGAGTGATGAAGTCTTGACAATGGAAACAGATTGTTGTTTCA
This sequence comes from Nannospalax galili, assembly GCF_000622305.1. Taxonomy (NCBI): domain Eukaryota; kingdom Metazoa; phylum Chordata; class Mammalia; order Rodentia; family Spalacidae; genus Nannospalax; species Nannospalax galili. The sequence goes on from NW_008333061.1 coordinate 3,791, forward strand.
TTGTCCCCTGCACACCTGGAACTCCAGCTCTGAGGGAGACAGAGTGGAGGATCGCTGGGGCTTGCTGGCTTCCAGCCAAACTGAAAAAAATAAACCCTAAGTTTTAACCCCAAGTTCAGGGAGAAACCTACCCTACCTAAAAGGAATTGGCAGAGTCATAGAAGACATCTGATGCCCTCTTCTGGCCTGTCTGTGCATGTGCACATTAAACCCCCACACACTGGTACATACACAGGCACACACAAATGAGTGAACAATTAAAGCTTTTAAAAGAGGCAAGTGGGCCGGGCCTGGTGGCGCACACCTTTAGTCCCAGGACTCGGGAGGCAGAGGCGGGTAGATCTCTGTGAGTTCAAGGCCAGCCTGGTCTACATAGTGAGTTCCAGGACAGCTGGGGCTACTGGGAGACCCACTGGCTGTTCTTGCAGAAGACCTGGGTTCGAATCCGGGTTTGAATCCCAGCACCCACATGGCAGCTAACAATTGTTTGTACCTCCAGTTCCAGGGGATCCAACAGTCTCTTCTGTCCTCCTTGGGTATTGCAGGACCCAGGTGCATTTTACCTACATGCAGGCAATACACACATACACATAAAAATTCAATTTTTTTTTTTTAAAAATGGCAAGTTGCATTGATTTTTTTTTTTAAGAACATTTTTCCTTAAGGCAGTTCACTGAAAGTATTGTCATTTCAACATGGGATAGATATAAACATTATTAGAGATTATATTCTTTCACTGTAAGTCTTAAGAATTCAGTGTGCCTTTTATATTTGTAACATATCTCAACACTGACTAGCCACGTCTTATGAGCTCCACAGCCAATTAAGGCTACTGGCTACTTTTATCCCACAGCACGGTTTTCCTTGGTCTTTGTTATCCCTCCCCCAACAAATGAACACACATTGTAACTTCCCAAAATGTTCTTGGGTAACACACTTTATTTATAGCTATATAGTATTAAGTACCATTAGAACCATTTCCTTATAGACGGATATTTTTTTTCCCCATTTCAAGTAAGGTTGCAAGGAATATACTTTATACAAAAAACCTATGTGCATTTATATTGTGTGAAGTTTCAGAGGTATATTTATGTATGTATTTACTAAGGTATTTAGTTTGAGATAAGTCTCAGTATATAGCCCTGGCTAGCCTAGCACTAGTACTCAATATGTAGATTAGGCTGAACTTGCAGAGATCTGCCTACCTCTGTCTCCAGAGTGCTGAGATTAAAGATATGCACCATCACTCTTAAAGATACATAGAGTTTTAAATGTGAAGTTGGTGTGTTAAAGAGTGGAATCTTGCCGGCCTTGGTGGTGCATGCCTGTAGTCCCAGCACTCGGGAGGCAGAGGCAGGCGGATCTCTGTGGGTTCCAGGCCAGCCTGGTCTACACAGTGAGTTCCAGGGCAGCGGGGGCCAAGGGGAGCCCCTTTTTCAAAAAAACCAAAAAAAAAAAAAAAAAGGAATCTTATTTAAAGTGCTATGACTATAAAACAGTATATTTTGGTCTTTTTGAGACAGGGTTTCTCTCTAGCCCCAGATTACCTGAAACTCACTATGTAGACCATGCTGGCCCCGAATTCACAGAGATCTGCCTGCCTTTGCCTCCTGAGTGCTGGGATTAAAGGCATGTGCCACCATGCCAGGGTGAAAATTATTTATATTTATAAAGGAGACATAGTTTACTTTTGTTCACAGTTCAAGGGTACCATTCATCATGGTGGGGAAGGCATGGAGGTAGGATTGTGAGACAGCTGATGACATTACATTCAGTCAGGAAGCAGAGTGACGACTGTTGGTGCTTAGCTGTCTTCCTCTTTATTCGGCCCAACACCCTGGCCTGTGGGATGATGACATGCAATCATTTAGTTTTGATTTAAAACATTCTACATATATAAGCGGCATATTGGTTAGTCATAAAATATTCAAATGATACATAAGTTTATAGCTTCAAAGTAAAGACTGCCTTATTTCAGCCCGCTTCCCCACCATAATAGGAGAGTCTGGGTGGGCCATTTCAGTGACATCTATATGTAGAGGCATAGCCATGGAAATATATTGCTTTTTTAAAAATTCTTTTTCATTTATCATTTGTATTTTTATGTGTATGAGTGTATTGCCAGCATGTATGTAAGTGCACCCATGTTGTGTCATGCAATGCCTGCAGAGGTCAGAAGGTATCAAATCTCCTAGAACTGGAGTTATGGACTGAATGTTAGCACAGGTGCTTGGGATTGAACCCAGGTCCTGTGCAAGAGCTGTCAGTGCTCTTAACCCCTGAGTCATCACTCCAGTCCCATATGACATTTTAAAAAACATTTCTGAAAAATATTTTCCTGTGAAATAAAGATACAAACTCTTATTTACATACCTGGAAAATATTTTCAAGTCAGTCTTCCAATAAAATGTGGACTTTTTAAATAAATGCATATTACATATTGTTAAGCAAAGTCAACATTATATAAGCCACAACCTGTGACTTGGGTTTTGCCAAAATTCACTAAGTATTTTATATATTTGCTTCTGGCATGGGCAGTTCAACTTGGTGCCCATGGTCTATGGAAGGTTTTGATTTGGGAGTGTAGTGTTAAAAAGTGATTATGCTATCATCAGAGCACGGGAGAGACAGACAGGAGGATCTCTGTGAGTTCAGGGCCAGCCAGGTCTACATAGGTACTTCTAAACCAGCTAGGGTTCTATAGTGAGACTATGTATAGAAAAACAACAATAAAATTTAAAAAAAAATCATTATCCTGGCAGGGGACATAGATCAGCTTGTAGAGTGCTTGCCCAGTATGAAGCTCTCCTTGTATAACATAAACCTGGGCTCCTGATACACACGTGTGATCTCAGCACAAGTAAAGTCAGGAAGATCAGATGTTCAATGTTATCTTTGGCTATACGAGTGTTAGGCAGCCCGTGTTGTATAGTAAGACCCTGTCTGAAAACAAAACCAAAAAAGCAAAAAGATAAATCCAAAGAAAAAAACGTTTATCCTAATCCTTTAAAGCTTATTGCTATTAAGTCTCATCCACCCATTTTCACAAAAAAAAAAAAAAATAGCTGTGGAGGAAATGATCCACCCATTTTCACACAAAAAAAAAAATAGCTGTGGAGGAAATGTCTTTCACTCAGTGTTCAGTTCACTTAGACTCAGACAAATCCATGGCATTTTCCTCAATATTTTTAAGATGGCCATGCATAGCTACTTGATTTATTTGATTTGGAGGAATGAGGCTACCCACAGTCATATCTAATTTCCAGACCTGCACAACTACCCCACTCTGGAAGCCTCCACCATCTGTTAGTAACATCTCAAAGGTACAGGGGACACGGAAAGCCCTACCTCACCTTGTGGGACGGCAGCTTCTTTTCTTAAACTTCTCTAGGCAGAGGCTGTAGGCTCATTGCATTTACTTAGACTGTTCCATCATTAGCATGAGCTGCTGATGAATGTTGTTAGGATGACTTTAGCTGTGACAGAACAGTGCTGTAAGTAGAGGCAGCTTCCACTTCTGCCTCTGCCCCAGGCGTGGAGCTGGGTTCTACACTCTATTCCTGTTTTTGGACTTGGGGTTATTCATCTGTAAATTGAGAGGGTTGCCCCAGGTGTTCAAAGTCCCTATACCCACCAACCATCTCAAAATGGACCTGATCTCCAGGCCTGGAGTCTGACCTAAAATGAAGATCTGTGCTGCAGCTTTGGAACTAACACAAGAGACAATTAGTATGGTTCCAGTTTACTAATGTTTTCCTGTAATCTGTTTAAATCAGGGGATAGATATCTAGCTAGTAGAACTGGAGAGACTCAGTTTTTACACAAAACAGGTAAAGGTGTGGCCTGGAGATAAGAGTGGAATCCCAGGAGAGTTGCCTTTATCCATAAAGAGCTCAGGAAGAGTCAGTCACCCCAGAGGATGAGAGAGGACTGGCTGATGAAGCTGCACCTCCCTCTGAACTAACTGGTAAGTGCAGTCTTCTGAGAACTTATGCTGAAAAGATGAGAAAACAGAATCGTACGCCTTGGAGTTTTGGTATGTGGAATTATATGTGGCATTAGGTGGGATTCTAGACATCAGGACAACGATGATTGAGTTGGTAGAAATGAAGGTGAGTCAACATCAAATAGAGTTCTTTGGATTTCTTGGAAGGTAGATGCTCATTTAAATGGAATAATGGATTTTCATAGATGAACTATTAAAACCTGTTAAAGCAAATTCAATGTGAGAAATCGGAAGAAACCTGTAGAATATAGTTTGTTACTCTTGGATTAAGCTCTTTTTAATAGGTGAGTATCTGTACACAGTACATACTATTATATAATAATATGGAAATGGGAACAGGTAGGTGAGGGTATAGCTATATTTCCATTATTTTTCATTGACTTTTGTGGAACATGTCTGTAAGAGTGTTTGGTGAGATAGCACAGTGGTTAAGAGCACTTACTGCTCTTCCAGGGGACTTGGGATGAGTTTCCAGTACCTTCGCAGCAGTCAACACCCACCAATAATTCCAGTTTCATGGGATCTCCTGCTTTCTTCTGCCTCCACAGGCTAACTACTCATATACATTAAAAATGTAAGAAATAACTCACATGGAATGTAAAAACAGGCTCACATTACCTGCTGACTTTTGAAGGTTTGTTTTGGAGCTTTGAGCCGGCTAAAGCCAGAAATTACATAGGCATTAATTTAGTTGGAGTGCTGGAGAGGGAAAGAACATGTTCAGTCTGGGAAGGTCAGCAGCTTTTAGAGTTTGGACTTTGTCTTTCCTCTAAAGTGGGAGTAATATTTAGAGAAAAACTGGAGAAGATTTTTTTTTTTAACTGCATAGTGATCTGCTGAGCAGTACTTCTCCACTTCTCCCCAAGCCCGCAGCTGCAGGTGGCTGGAGAACTCCAACTCCATCCTCTGGGACTGTCTGTCTTTCCTGACCTTGTACATCCCCTCACATTGAGGTGCATCCTGAAGGTTGTGCTTTCACTCTCTCAAAGCTCTACTTAAAATGCCCAGATCCCTTTCCCATCCACACTGTGAATTATTTTTTAAAAACCCTGAGTCGGATGATGTAATATATGAGTTCTAATGGATGCTTCATTAGGTCCTCAGAGCAAAGCTTTAAAATGTCATTGTGAACTTTGATTTTTTTTTCCTTTTTTTTAATATTATTTTTATTTTATGTGTATGAGTATTGCCTGCATGTAGGTAAGTGAACCCATGTCGTGCAATGCCCGCAGAGGATAGAAGAGGCCATCGGATCCCCTGGAATTGGAGTTACAGACAGTTGTTAGCTGCCATGTGGGTGCTAGGATTCGAACCCTGGTCTTCTGCAAGAACAACCAGTGTTCTTAACTACTGAGCAATCGCTCCATCCCTGAACTTTGATTTTTTTTTAATTATACATATTTTAGTGTGTTTTTATTGGGGGGGCATGAATGTCCCTGTGTGCTTGTATTCAGAGGACAAGTTGTAGGAGCTGGCTCTCCCAACATAGGGCACCTGGATATGTAACTCAGGTTATCAGGCTTGGTGGCAAGTGCCTTTACCCACCAAGCCATCTCTCCAGCCCTTTATTAATCTTATTTCACTGAGGAGGCCAACCCCAGAGCTCCTGCAGACATACCTGCATGTTCATGTACAAACTGAAACCCACTAATTGGGTGCTGGATTCTATCTTTCCATTGCTCAGCCAAGCGTTTATTCCTCTTTGTGAAGAGAAGCTGGTAAGGAGACCAAGACAGGAGGATGGCGAGTTCAAGTCCTCCGTGAATAATCTTCACATTATACAAGCATATTGTCCTGGATTTTCCTTCATCTCCCAAATTCTGAGATTATAAGCATGTGCCTCCATGTCTGGTTTATCTAACGAGGAGGAACAAGCTCAGGGCTTCATGCGTGCTAGGCAAGCTCTCCACCAAGTGAGCTACATTCCCAGCTTCCAGACCATAATTTTGTCATATAAAAAAATAGCCCAGCATGGTGGCACACACTGGTAATCCTAACACTTGCAATTCTTATGAGATAGAGGCAGGAGGATCATGGGGTCAAGCCCAAGTTTGACCATGCACCAAGTTGGAAGTCAACTTAGGCTATAAAAGAACTTATCTCAGAAAAACCAAAAAAACCTGGGGCTGGAAAGATGGCTCAGCAGTTGAGGGCACTGGATGTTTTTTTGCAGAGGACCTGGGTTGAATTCCCAGCACCCACGTGGCAGCTAGCAGCTGTTGAATTCCAGAGTTCCAGGGAATCTGATGCCCTCTTCTGACCTCTGCAGGCATTGCATGGCGTGGGTGCACTTACATGGAGGCACTACACATAACATAACAATACCCAAATCATTTCTTCCTCATGCTGTGCAGCCTACACCACTCCATTTTTGCCCAAACTCCCACTGTATAGAACTATGAATTCTGCTTTAAGAAAACAAGATAGTTTATTTTGAATTAAATGAGTATCCATGATCTAGGAACATTAATTCAATTTATAATAACTGACACATTCCACTATGGAAAAGGTTGTTACATGATTTGTGTGTGCATGCATACTTATGTGTGTGCGTACATGCTTATGCATGCCAAAGGTGGAACCTCTTTTTCACTGAGCTACAGCTCCAACCCCTCAATATTTTCACTTTTTGTTCTGAGAGAAATTCTTACTAAATTACTCAGGTAGTCCAGGTTGGCCTTAAACTCACGATCTCCTGCCTTAGCTTCCTGAGTAGATGGGTTACAGGTCTGTTTTACCAGGCAACTTCGAACTTTTATAGTCCCAGAAAAGAAAGTCAAAGAACAATGTTTTTATCAACTACACAGGCCAGTCTAGGCATGTGGGGTTATTCCTGTTATCTCGGTACTCTGAGGTATGGGAGGATTACCATGGGTTGGAGACCAACCAGAGATAGAATGAGTTCCAGGTCAGCCCAAGTTAGAGTGGGATTTGACCTTGAAAAAAATGGGAAAAAATTGGAAATTATCCAAGTATGTCACTCATTGTGGTCCACAGCAAGGAAAGGAGTTTTAATAGAAAAATATTTCTCCAACTGCATTCCTAGCCTTAGGGTAGTTTTGTCATACCAGGGATGGAAGGCCAGGCATGGTGGCACATGACTTTAAGCTCAGCCATCAGGAGGCAGAGGCGGCAAACCTCTGAGTTCAAAGTCAGCTAGTGAATTCTAGGTGAGCCATAGTTAGGCTGTCTCAAAAAATGAACAAAATAAAACAAAAACTCAATAGAGTATTAGATGCAGAGCTTGGTAGTAAGTCGCTTAAGCTATGGTAGGAAAGGGTCTTAAGCTAGCCCAAGATACTTTTGGCTCTGGACCTACAACATTCCATCCCTCCACTATCCAGTCTTCTACTCAGAAAGTGAAAGACCCTGCAGGATCTGTAACCTGTTTCCAACTCCTTAGAGAGCTTCAGTGCACAGCTCCTTAAAAGCGTTCTCCATTTCTAGGTATCTACTGGTTTTCCTTTTCCTTTAGCGCATGTTCATTGATGGCTGCAACGTGCTCATGTGACTGGCTCCGCAGGTGCATGGTCTACTGGGTCAACCATGGCCTTTGTCTTTGCGGTTCTGACTTGGGAACTTGGCCAGTGTCTCGGCATCTGTTGATCTTGACCTTCAGTACTTGGTATACTTTGTGTTTTTCTTATCTCAACAGGCCGCTTCTGGTTCTGGTGTGGTGTTTCTTCCCCTAACCCTAATCCTCAGGAGGGCCTATTAGCCTTACCACAGTGCAGCAAAACCTCAACTCAGGTGTTCACCATAGTGCCTAATTCAGGCTCCTGACTTTCAAATACCAATTCTAAGCCTGTAACTCCAGGGTTATATCTTTAGTTGACCTCCTTCTATAATGCCATGGTTTCCACTTGAGCCCTAAAGCTATCTCACCCTCAACATGACCAAAAATCAAGAGTATTTACTCTAAAACCTCTAGTAGGAGCAGCTGTTTCTCAAGTGTCATCCACAGCTCAGGCCTCAATCACTTGTGGTCCCCTTAAGACTCCCATCCTACAGGAAGCCCAGTTTGTCTACTTTCTGTGTGCAGAGATGAGAGGTTCACTGATCATCTTGTCTACTGCTGTCCCTTCCACTGTGAATTCCTGCAACAGACCCCGAAGTCCCCTTGCTTGTCTGCCTAGCAGCCACAACAGTACAGAGAGGGCGTCAGATCCTGACACCCCAACAGCTCATCAGTGACAGGGAAATCTCCCTCTGAAAGGACAGTCATCAAGCAGCACCCATGACCCCGTGCCTAGCCCCCCCCTTGCTCCTCCGCACTGTGTGTGCCTCACTGTCCCAGCCACGCTGTCCTCTTCCTGCTCCAGGCACTCTCCTGCATGGGCACCTTTGCCCTCCTCCGTCCTTGTCTCCCGAAAGCTCTCTCTGTCTTGGCTGATTTTTCTTAAACTTTGCTAAAATAACACCTCCTCAATGAAAGTACTAGAAAGTCTATTTAAACCTGATTATCTGTTAAAATCGGACCCTTACTCAGCTCCAGCCCTTCCTGCCAAGCTCCTGTGGCTGGCTCTATGATTTATTGTCCAACCCCTGACCCTCCATCAGTTTGTGTTCATCCATGTATGGTAAGAGTGTTAGCTGTCTGCAGTCCTACAACCTGTGTGACTGTGGTAAACTATTTAACCCCTCTTAGTCTTGACTTTTTATTATAGGTGTAGCATTTACTAGTGCACTAGCAAATCTTTTTTGTTTTGTTTTGTTTTTTGAGACAGGATCTCCCTGTAGCCCCAGCTGTCCTGGAACTCTCTATGTAGACCAGGTTGGCCTTGAACTCACAGAGATCTGCCTGCCTCTGCCTCCCTGAGTGCTGGGACTAAAGGCATATACCACCATGCCTGGCTTTTTTTTTCTCACATTTTTTAATCATATATTTTCTAGGTAGATATAAGTTACAGGAGATCAGAAATCGTTGATTCACTAATACATGTCAAATGAATAGAATCACATACAATATATTGCGGAAAACGAATAAATGTTAAATGAGTAACATTTTAGTATTTTTAATTTTCTAATAACATGGATACATTGTAATTTGTATATTTATCTTTACAATTTCAAAATTATATTAAATTTTCATTGAGAGTAGTTAGTGAAGGGACACGGCTGGCTTAGGGCAAGGAGCAGGGCTGACAGAGATCTATGGACATACCGGGACAAGTGATGGGACAAAGGAGTGGATTTGGTGAGTCCTCAGTCATACAGAGGGAAACTATGTGCTTTGTGATAATATGGTGAATTCGGCCTTTGAACCACTTTTAGGGCAACAACAGGAAAGACAGTGACTCTGTTCAGGTTGTGGATTTGCTACATGTGATCCACATGATACAGACATGGTCTTTAGAGAGCAATGAGGAATTCAGCTTTAATACCTGAGTACTGTTGTCATATGGAATGTTACCTCAAAACTGGCCTGTCCTCTTCAAAGGATTACAAAGTTAATCCTAAAAAGTAGTGACTCAGGAAAACTGAATAGCCCAAGTTACAAAGACAAAGTCTTATAGACCAGTGAGATGACTTAGGTTTAAAGGTATATGGTAAGCCTGATGACCTGAGTTCCATACCTAGACCCCTTTAAACATGGAAGGAGAGAACACACTCCCTCAAGTTGCCCTCTGACCTTCACATGAGTGCTCTGGCATACCTCCACCACACACACACACACACACACACACACACACAGCATACACAATAACAATAAAATTAAAAGAAATTTCACTGTTCTATGTATGTTAGAGCACAGTTAAAACTACATAGTAAAGACTAAAACAAAACAAAATTCTATAGGCCAAAGTGCTTCTGTAGAGAAAATCAACCGTAATGATTTGTGGTTAATGTCTCAGAAGCTCAGCTGCTCACCTTCGTCATTTCCTGACTTGGACACCTGCTCTCCACATGCTTGTCTTCACCTGTCACACCTCAGGTCACTTTGCTTTGGTTTGTCTTGTTTTCTTTTCTCTTCATGTAGCCTACGCTCACCTGGAACTCCTGATCCTCCTGTTTCAGCTCCCCCAGTGCTGGGATTAGAACGGTATGCCGCCAGGCCTGGCTCACATACTACTTTTCTTCTTTCTTTTTTTCTGGCCTTGGCTGGCTTGATACTTGGTGTGTAGTCCAGGCTAGTCTTAAACTTATGGCAACCCCTCTGCCTCAGCATCCTGAGTGCTGGTCTTACAGGTATGAGCCACCAAGCACAACATGCCAATTTTAAAAACAAAAATTTATGTGTACGAGTGTATTGCCTGCATGTATGTAAGTACACCCTTGTTGTACAGTGCCCACCGAGGCATCAGATCCTCTAGAACTGGAGATACAGTCATTGTTAGCCACCATGTGGGTTCTGGGATTTGAACCATGGTCCTCTGCAAAGGTAGCCAGAGCTCTTAGCACCGAACCATCTTTCCAGTCCTGACATGCCAATTTTTAAGAGATATCCTCCCACTCCCTTAACCCACGAACTCTGACAATGAATGAACCATTTCTCCCCATTTCTCCCCATGCCTCTTGAGACCCTGTCTCAGGAAGACACAAAAGTTTCTTTTAAACTCATCCACTCTAGCCACACTTAAATTATGTTAAAGAAATATATAGGCTTAGAGTTGGGTGTCATGCATGTAACTTAATGTGCAGTTACTTAATAAAGTTAAGTGGGAAAAAATTAAAATTTACTCAGTTTTACTAGCCACATTTCAAGTGCTAAAATCCCACATGGGCAGCAGCCATGTATAATGATGCCCTCATCAGAGAATGTATTATTGGCTGGGCATTGGTGACAGAAGCCTTTACTCCTAGTACTCAGAAGGCAGAGGCAGGAGGATTGCCATGAGTTTGAAACCAGCCTGAGCTATCTATTGAGTTTCATAGGCTTACATAATGGGACTTGGTCTCAGAAAACAAAGCAAAACAAAGAATAAAAAGAGTCTCTGAGACAGGGTCTCCCTGTGACCCCAGCTGGCCTGGAGCTCACTGTGTGGACCGGGCTGGCCTCGAACTCTGCCTGCTTCTGCCTCCCAAGTGCCGGGATTGAGGACATGTGCCATTATTCTGGGCATTAGTCTTTTATTTCTTAACCCTGCTTTTCCACCCTTAAACTTTATTGTATATGCATTTTTATGTAACCTGCTTCAAGTTATTTCTGGAAAACTGTATTAAAATTTTCCTGTCCTTGGAATAATAAAAATATTCTTAAAAAATAAAGCAGAAAAAAAAGTTTAAATCCTGATTATTGAGAAAATGCATATAAAAATTAGTTGGAAAACTCTTCCAAAAAGGAAAAATGTTAGCAAGTACAGGTAAAAAGACAATTAAAATACTTATATGTAATACAATTTTGATAAATATGAAAAGTTCGTTCTCACTGAAATTATATGAATAAAATAACTTTTTGTTAAAAAAAAAGATTCTAGATGATTGCTCCATTGGAGCCTCAGACTCTTGGGAATCCTTGCAAAACTTTTCGTAGTAAATCTATGTTGGCGCAGCTAAAATGAAACAGAAGAATAGTTCTATCGAATGGCACCTACAAAAGAGAAGGGAGGCAGAGACCAGGACGTTCAGAGAAACAAGGAAATGAGTGGCCTGAGGAATTGAAATAGGGTGATAGTGGGCGAGGGGAGAGTTGGCTATGTAGATTGTGGGTGGTTCAGGGGAAATGTCCCAGGGGTATATCCCAGGGTGACATGTAAGTGGGGATCAGACGGAAATGTCCCAGAGGTGACATGTAAGCAGGGATCAGACGGAAATGTACTGGAGGTGACATGTAAGCGGGGATCAGACAGAAATGTCCTGGAGGTGACATGTAAGCGGGGATCAGACGGAAATGTCCTGGGGGTGACATGTAAGCTGGGACCAGACAGAACGGCAAAAGGGGAAAACATGAGGCAAAGAAAGAGGAACAAGACAGAACCCCAGCTGGCTGAGGCCCCAAGTCTGAAAACATCGGAAAAAACCAAAGTGCCTGCCAGTCAGGTGGTCTGGGAAAGAAAGCTGAGCCATGGGGAGGGAACAGATAACTGGGACTTTGCTAAAAATCCAAGTAAGGGGTTAGGGTTCCCTGCCTGTCCTTGAGAGAGCCATGTGGCAGGGCTGTAAGCAAAGTGACAAGTCCTGATGGTGCGGTGACCATCTCTCGTCACGCATCACTTCATCACTAGTTGCTCACGTAGCTCTGTCTGCACCTCCTTGCACAATTTTGAATTTTTAATTTTTTTACTGTATTGAGTCGTAGACCCTCAGATTTGGTCTACTAGTGATAACTGTGGAATGAAATGGAGAACTTCCCCAAAATTCTTCTCATTGACTTACTGGTACTTGGCCCAGTCTTATGATACAGCAATACTATTTTTAAAATACTTTCCCTTCTGTGCTAGGCAGGCATTCCCACACCTTTAATCCCAGTTCTGGGTAGGCAGAGGCCAGCCGAATCTTTGTGTGAGGCCAGCTTGGTCTACATATGGAGTTCCAGGACAGCTAGGAAAATTATAAATATAAATATATATGTAAATAAATATATATAAGTATATATAAATATATATAAGTATATAAATATAAGTTTAAAGGAATGAGGGTTTATAAATATGTATTAATATATTTAATATTATGTATATAAAATCTTCCAAATGAACAAGGCATGATTTAATTCTTTGTGAACCACTACAGCCTTTATTCTCCTACCTTAGTCAATGTAAAATGGACCTCATGGACTGGCACAATGGTTCAGTGGTTAAAGGCACTTGCCACCAAGGCTGAGCACTTGAGTTCAGTACCCCAGACCCACATTATAGAAGGAGAAAAACAGCTCCTGATAATTGCTCTCTGACCTCCACATGTGTGCCTTGGCATGTTCATGCCCTCCCTTATGAATAAATAAATACAGTAAACAATTTGGAAAAAATCACCTCTCGGTTCAAAAGGAATAAGGGTTTATCATGAGCCAACTATGTATGACCGAAGTCAGGAACATGATTCAGGTCATCTCATCCTCGTTGGATTCTTCCTCTGTGGAAGAGGTTATGTAAACCTTTATAGTTAGAGACCAAGAGACAGCCACAAATCAGTGCATTCTCCAAGTTACACTGGTGGGAATATCAAGTAGCTGACCACAGCAGAGCAGTGAAATCTCTTCTATAAGTTTCAGATGTTACGCAATCTTTAGTGTTCCTGTTGATAGGAGTCTGAAATTTTAACAATACTTTCCAAAGACTTTACCCAATAGCCACAAAGACATTAGGGTGGAATCAGGGGTTGGTAGTCACTGGCTATTAAGGGAACTGGAGAGAGATCGAGATAATTTTGAATCTTCATCTGCAACATTGCATCTATCTACAAGCTATGAGCAAGACTGTCACAGGGTGGCCACCCCAGGGAACCACAGCTCAAACTTCAGTGGGTAAAATGAGATTCTTTCCTTCTCAAACACACAAAGACAGAAAATGAAAGAATGGCGAGTACCAGAAATGTGTTTATTCCAGGGGAGAACTCATTTAGTCACTCAGTTGAATTCAAGAATGTGGAGAAAGTTTATCTTTGAGAATATGGAAAGCTACTAACCATCATGGTCCAATCCCTTTGTTTTATGAGAAGGGAGCATTGCCACCAGTAGGCCATAGAAAAACCTGTGACATGGCTCAGAAATGGCAAGCTGTGTTCAAGATGGTAGCAGATGGGCTAAGGCGGTGAATGTCCATGTAGGTGACCCTGTCCCAAGAAAACTCTAAATGGCCAGATGGTCTGTGCTATGTGTCGCCAACTAAGTTTGTTTGAAAAAAAGTTAAACCTGAGTTTCATGTGGGCTCTATATTTAAGTTTTTTGGCTTTCAATTCGAGATGAATTTTTAAACCTTCCATACAAAGGTCTCAGTCTTTGGTCGCCAGTTTGTAGCATTAGATTTCTGGTCTCTTCCAAGTACAGAGGCTGCTAATGTGAGCAGTGAGGGGCCCAAGGCCATAGGATGCCAAGCCCAACCCGGTCTCCATGAAGGCCGTTACCAGTTCTGAGAAGGCCGGAAATGGGTCATCCTTTCCTTTCTGAGAAGTGACCAAAGCTTTAGACCATATTAGGAGTTAATAGAGTACTACACAGGCTTACTCATGTTTTTACGGTTCAGTGGTTAAGGAGCAAACTTTGAAAGCTAGAGCTGGACTCTGAACACAGGTAACCGCCCTCCACAAAGGGTGTTAAAACCATCTGCATCTGAGGTTCAGTGATGCTCGGGAGTAAGTAATCCAGTATCTCCTTCATAAAACTGAGCAAATATTTTAGTTCTATTTTGCAAATGAGGAAATCAAGGCATGGAGGGATCATGTAATTCCCAGGATACTTAGCTTTGTAAATGGAAGATTCAGATCTGAACCCAAATGTTTCTCAAATTATTCTAGACAGACCTCTGGAAACTAGTTTTCGGTCACTGTGGCAGTGTGAGTGCTTAGGGACAGTGCTTCACATTCTTGCTCAGTTCATTTTGTTAATGGTGAGTTGGTTGATGCTTAGGGATCAAACACTATGGCACTGAACAGCCTGGTGTCCATCAGCGGGCAAGTGAGTCTTCCCCACTAAAAGGCTGGTTTTTGCTTGGGCCTCTAGCATGGAGTACACTCTTATCTCTGCCTTCCATCTCCTTCCTATTTTCTGCCTTATTTGTGTGGAGACCAGGAGTGACGTGGATGGCTATGCAGAGGAAGGACCAGGAAAGAAGAGGCTGTTTTAGAGGACAGCTTTCCCCGACCGACCGTGGGAAGAAGGCACAGAGCCCTCCATCCCTGGTGATTAACAGAGCCCCGAATAAAGGCTTTGAATGTGGGCTTCTCTCAGTCCCAGCAGGGCAGCCCCATGTGATTCACACAGTGAGGGTGAAAGGAGAAGCTGCAGTCTGAGAATTCAGA
>NW_008333061.1:22743-29415 GCF_000622305.1 Nannospalax galili
CAAGGCCAGCCTGGTCTACATAGTGAGTTGCAGGACAGCTGGGGCTACAGGGAGACCCTGTCTCAAAAAGACCAAAAAAAAGAAAAAAGAAAAAGAAAATACCAGAGCTAGAGAGATGGCTTATCAGTTCACTGGCTGCTCTTGCAGAGGACCTGGGTTCAGTTGCCAGCACCCACATGGTGGCTCACAACTGTCTGTAACTCCAGTTCCATAGAGTCCAACACTATGGTGGGCAGTGTATGACATGGATACACTTTCATACATGCAGGAAATATATTCATGCACATAAATTTTTTAAATTTTATTTTATTATTCTGGCCTTGAACTCACGGAGATCCACCTGCCTCTGCCTCCCGAGTGCTGGCATTAAAGGCGTGCACCACCACGCCCGGCTTATAAAAAAAATATTTTAAAAAGTAATAAGACATTTTTAAAGAAATGAAAATAACTTGGGCTGGTGAGGTGGCTCAAGGGTTAAGAGCACTGGCTGCTCTTGCAGAGAACCTGGGTTTAATTCCTAGCACTCACATGGCAGCTAACAACCATCTGTAACTCCAGTTCCAGAGGAATTTGATGCCTTCTTCTGAAGGCATTGCAGAACATGGGTGTACTTACATACATGTAGGCAATGCAGTCATACACGAAAATAAAAATGATAAATAAAAATATTAAACAAATGAAAATAACAATGTAAAAGTGTTTTCCTTTCAACACCTGTTACTTGTAAGTGTAAGAAAAGTTGAGTAACAGCAGTGAGTGTACAAAGGAAGGTGACACATAATTCCCTCTAGTGAGGTTTATTATAATGAAAGGGTCTCAAGGTCATGATCTGACCTGAGATAGAACAGGAGCATTAGACAAACACAGTGCAATACAGGAGATCTAAACAGGATGGGACCTTAAAGGGAAGGAGAAGCTTCCCTTAAAAACCTGGAAGGGAGCTTCATAGAGAGAGAGAGAAAGAGACACAAACCATGATAGGGATGTTGAAGGGCAAAGAGGCCAGAGGAGTTTCTTCAGAGCAATCTCTCCAGTAGACCCTGAGGTTGTTTGTTTGTTTGTTTGTTTGTTTGTTTTTGTACCAATCCCCAGAACAAAGGAAAGGTCTGGGTTTTGTTTTGTTTTTTGTAAACATTTTAGGGATTTTGAGAAGTCTCATATCATGTAATTTAGTTTAGCACAGCATACCTGACAGGGAGCAGGAATAGCCAGGTACTGGTTAGGACTGTAAGTCAGGGACAGCTGGTAGGCTACAACATAGAAGGTTAACTCTCTGTCCTAGAGAGAGAGAGGTTCAGGGAGGCCTGGCCTGGTCTCCTCAGGCTGTGGGACCTGCCTAAAGGTGCAGGCCTGAATTATAACAGAAGAAGTTCTAGAACCCTCAAATCTGGGATCATTACATTTTTCTTTCTGATACGGACATCCTGATTTGCTTCAGCCACTTAATAAAAAGAGTAGGTTCATGAGCATTTCCTGGCTTCTGTTGCTGTTTTCTAATCTCCTTTTATAAAGGGCTTATATTGACAATGGAGCATAGTTCTAACCTGTCTCTATTTCTGAAAATTAGGAACATTATTTTCTAATCTCTCTGCTTTTTTGCTATGTTATTAATCTTTCACTCATTTTGTTTTATTTTTTATTTTATGTGTATGAATGTTTTCCCTACATGTATGTTGAGTGTACTCATGTCATGCAGTGCCCATGGAGGCCAGAAAAGGGCATTGGATTCCCAGGAACTGGAGTTTCTGATGGTTGTTAGCCACCATGTGCACACTGGGAACTGAACTCGGGTCCTCAGCACAGACAAGATGGGTTATGGCACAAATACACAGACACATAAATAAGTAAATGTACTACATTTTTTTAAAGGGAGCATGACCTGCTTTCTCTAATTCTCTACATATAATAGGCACACTTGTTCAGTTTTTCTTTTTATTTTAGAATATTTTTATTTTCCAAACAGAGGACATTTTTAACACATTTTTTTCCAGAAATAACTTGAAACAAGTTACATAAAAATATATATACAATACACTGGGCATGGTAGTGTACAACTTTAGTGCCAGTACTTGGGAGACAGAGGCAGGTGGATCTCTGAGTTTGAGGCCAGTCTGGTCTACATAGTGAGTTCTAGGCCAGCTGGGGATACAGGGAGACCCTGTCTCAAAAAGAAAGAAAAAAAAAAATATATATATATACACACACACACATGCACACACACGCACACAATGAAGTTTAAGGGGGGAAAATAGGAATAAGAAATCAAAGACCAAAGGTTTTGCCAACATGGGGTCCACTTTGGCGGAATAATGGTTTCTATTAGCTCTGTTCTTTTTTTTTAATTTTAATCCTAATGAGTTTATTGGGCTTGCTAACAGAGCATAGAGTTGGGGTTTATTTACAGAAGAGTGGGTGCCCCTCCCACTGTCCTGGAAAGTACACACTCAAATACAGGTCCTGTGACTTCCCAACAGCCACACAAAATGGTGAGGGGGTGCCTCATGGCATTCTTGGCTTGTATATTTTTAGCCCCTTCCCTAAATGCACCTTAGAGTGACTGATTGGGTGGGAGGGGTAACTGACTCCCCACTTGACTGTTTGATGAATGTGGGAAGGAGGCGTGACTATAGCTTTTTGCATAGTGGCTGGAGGACACTTCTAGGTAACACTCCACCCCTTCCTCTGGCTCTTACATTCTTCCTGCCAACCTCTTTCACAAAAGTCTCTGAGCCTTAGAGGAGGTGGTAGGTGTGGGATGATCTTCCTCCCATTGTAGCAAGGCACTACATTGTCTATCAAGGGTGTCTGCATCGTCTATTTTCCATGGGCTGTTGGTCCATTACAGTGGGATACCACCTAATATAAAAACACAAACAGCAAGAAGCAAGAACATCTAAACAGTGGCTGCTATAATAACATGTGTGTAAACACAAATGCTTTGATGGTACCTTGGCAGGTGCATCATACCCATCTAACCAAACAATTGCAGTGGCTTCCCACTGGGGACTATATTCTCCCCTGCCACAGGGGGTTGGCCTGGTCTGCAATACCAGATGTGTGTTCCACCTCTAGGAATGGGTGTAATATCCAAAACTTTGCTGGTTGTACATACACTAGATGTACCACTGTTGCACCAGCGGGAACATCTTGTTTGGCATGTTGATAGTGTAGCACACCAGGTCCGTCATTGAGCAGAATTATAGGGGATAGTTCTCCCTCAGCCATCTGCATATCACCTTCTGGCACTATGAAATCCACCCATCCAGTGGCAGGGAGTTTCCAGCTTAGTCCACGCTTGATTTCTCCCTATCCTGTGCTCACATCATGCAGTATCTTCATTAATAGGATTTTACCACCCACTTCTGGTATACAACCAACATTATTGGCAATGACCTTTATTGTTTTGGGGACCTCTAGACCAACAGCTCATAGGGGGGTGACCCACCTCTGGCCCTGCGATTTTCATTTAACAACCGTATGGGTTCTGGTAGGGCTTTCTTCCATCCCTGGAGGGTTCCAATATTATTTAAGTCAGGCACTTACTGAGAGAAAAAGCAATCAGTTCTATGCTCTTCAAACCTTCTCTGCCTCACAGAGATGCTGAGAAAAATATGTGAACCTGATACCTGTCATTTAAAATGTGTTTCAGTAAAAATACGAGCTCCGTTCTCATCTTTAAGATAGTCAGTGCAGTTGCTTCCTGTCTGGAGAGCATTTTTTCCAAAGTCCTTTCCTGTGAGGTTATAGTTGGTCCAGAAGAATGAACAGGAGTTCAAGAGAGATGCTTCTGTTTGGGGACAGCCTCTCATTGGAGGGCTGTAACATGGGTCCAGCAGGAAACTTGTTTCTTCCTGCTTGACTATTTCTTGCTTTTCCTGTTGATTTCTAATTCCAGAAATTCCAACAAGACCTCCAAGACCCCAAATTACAAGAGCCACAACTACAACAAGACCCACTACAAGACCCGCAACTACAGCAAGACCCGCAACTACAGCGGGACCCACAACTACAACAAGACTTACAACTACAAGACCCACACCTACAGTGAGACCTATAACTACAGCAAGACCCACAACCATACTGAGGCACACAACTACAACAAGACCCACAACTACAAGACCCACAATCACAGTGCGACCCATGACTACAGGACCCATAACTACAGTTAGACCCACAACTACAAGACCAACACAAACTCCAACATCAACAGGAGTTTCTATCTGTACTCCTTCAACACCAGCACAGACACAAACCGCCAAACCAGGTAAAGCCATGTGTTTCAGGACCCGAGGTCTTCTCATGAGAGGCTCTATGCTACACAAAACAGTCAATTCAGAAGTACAGTTTGGGAGATGGAATCTTTTTTTTTTTTTTTTTTTAAAGACAGGGTCTCCCAGTAGCCCCAGCTGCTCTGGAACTCACTATGTAGACCAGGCTAGCCTTGAACTCACAGAGATCTGCCTGCCTCTTCCTCCTGAGTGCTGGGATTAAAGGCTGTGCCACCACGCCAGGGGAGATGGAATCCTAACTGGTTACTGGGCAGAGGCTTCACAAGTCTCTTCTTAAGTCATGTGCACCCTGTGTTGTGTAAGAGCTTGGAGACCAAGGACACCAATCACTCTTTATGAGGTCTTTGAAGAGATTCATTACTACTCAGTTATAGCTGGGTCATTGATTTGGGGTACCCAGTGGGGATGTTGGGGGCATCTGATGAAAAATAGGAAACAGAGAATAGGGGTCAGAAAAATGAGACTCTGAACTCTTGTCTGTTCTGAAACTGAACTGCCCAGCTGAGGGGATTTTTTCTTTTTTTTGGTCTTTTTGAGACAGGGTCTCCCTGTAGCCCCAGCTGTCCTGTAGACCAGGCTGGCTCAGAGATGTGCCTGCCTCTGCCTCCCGAGTGCTGGGATTAAAGGCATGCACCACCACGCCTGGCTGAGGGGATTATTTTAATGAAACTTAGCGTTTACTGTTTCCTGACCAAGGCAACATGCTACATTCTTTATAATACAGTGTTTAATTCTCAGGACAACTGTATCTGATAAAGTGTGGAAAATCTGGTACTCAGATAAGGTCTGTTGTGAAGACAGTAGTGAGGATTAGGAAAAACTTCCAGGCCTCTTTTCTGTAAAGTGAAATAAATGTCCCTTGTCTTAGTAAAATAACTTAACTCAGTGCCCTACATAACATATATTAATACAGACTTTTTCATTTCGTTTGTGTGTGTGTGTAGGAGTATACGAGTCCAGAATGAAAAGTAAGAAATAATTCAGAATATCTATAAAGCTGTCTAGAACATTGTTACAGATCTCATTTCCTTGTGATAGGAAATTAATAGAGAGCAGTGTGTGACCTGGAGGTCGTCTTTGGTTAGGTTTCTAAGAGTAGTCTGATTTAGAAGTGGGTATCTGGCAGCCAGGCCAGTTTAGGGAGGCTGAAGGAAGGCACTGTGGGAAATCATTGGTAATTTTTGATTGAAGTTTTGTTTTTCTTTTGGAAGGGGAGTGCCGTTCTCTCTTCACAAATGAAACACAGTTCTTGCATTGTTTTCATTCCAGAACCTGCTACACCATCTCTACCTCAGACAACAGAACCCCAGCCAACAGCCATCCTGTACACCAGCCATCCAGGTAACCATGTTCTCTCTCCCAAACCTGTGGGAAGATTCAGATAGTAAGTGTGTGTGTGGTTGAGGTCTCACACTCTCGAATAAGGCAGAGCTGTCAATGTTGGCAGCGACAGGGACAAAGGTACAGCCCTGTTCCATCCCCACAGCAGCCTGAAGAGATCTGTCCCTTAGTGATC
Organism: Nannospalax galili; assembly: GCF_000622305.1. Taxonomy (NCBI): domain Eukaryota; kingdom Metazoa; phylum Chordata; class Mammalia; order Rodentia; family Spalacidae; genus Nannospalax; species Nannospalax galili. The sequence continues at coordinate 28,549 of NW_008333061.1, forward strand.
TCCATTCATGCAAAGCCAGGATTTCTTGCTTCTTTAAAGAAGCCAATTTCAGGCAGCACCTATATGAAGCTCCTATGTGGAGATTTGTTAAAGCCTATTTTTAACATAGACATTAAACACAGGGGTTATTAAAAAGAGAGATGTTCAGGGAAATAAGGAGACATACCCTAGCATGGTTATGGACTTGGCCAAGAGATTAGCAGGTAGGTTTCTTTACAGTTAGTATAGGTGTAATTTTGGTGGTTTTTAGTGTTGCATCCTTAAATGTTTCTAAGAAATGCCCCCACTTAACATTGTTTATAGATACAGTTTATAATAAGGTTAAATCCCGTAAACAAAGTTATAAAGTTGATTTATGAGAGGTATTTGCTTAGTCTGGAATAGGCGAGGAATGCTGGAAACTCAAGATTATGCATCATTTTGGCCCTAAGTCAGTACAGTGTGCTTATTACCACCACCATCTTTGTCTGAGATGTCTGTAGGAAAACACAGATTGCCTCAGTAGGGGATTTCTTTGATCAATGAGTGGTGCCTGAAGTTTCTTGATCTGTCAGCAGGACAGGCAAGGCAGATACAGAGGACCATGGGCCACACCCTTACCATGCCTCATGCTTCCGTTCCATGGCCCCATGACTGTTCCTGTCTTTCTCTCTTGCCTTGTTTTTTGTCATGACTGACAGCTGAGTGACTTGTATAAACATTCGCTTTCTCTGAATCTGTTTCATTATTTGGAGAATGGATGTAGTACCACTGATTTTTTTAATAGAATGCCTGTAAATACCAAATGAGATGGAGGGATGGGTCTTGGATGCAAAGGGCATAAGATCAATATAGAAGCAGCTATTACAATCAGTCACATAGCCTGGA
>NW_008333061.1:30287-66173 GCF_000622305.1 Nannospalax galili
CCCAACTAACACTCGCCCTCTCATCCCCCCCCTCTCTCTCTCTCTCTCTCTCTCTCTCTCTCTCTCTCTCTGCATCTCATTGACTAGAGGAGTTGCCTATCTGTGCCTTCCCACCCCCATGTGGCCTACCTTTTGCCAGGCATTCCCAGAAACTCGTTAATCTAAAATTGACCTGCAGTGAAATTCAAGGAGGGACATAGTCACGAGGGATAAGGCAATGGTGACATTTGGTGTTTGAAAAGTAGAATGAGATTGAATTATGGATGAATTATGGAGAATGGATGTAGTACCATTGATTGGTTAATCTGATTAACCACACACACATTTAATCAGATTCAGAGAAAGGGAATGTTTATACAAGTCGCTGAGCTGTCAGCCATGACAGAAACCAAGGAAAGAGAGTAAGAATAGTTGACATCTTTAGTGTGAACTATTTGAGGGCACACATACACAAAAAAAAAGAAAACAGAAAGAGAAGGCAGCAGCAGGAGCAGCTCAGGCCGCTCTTTCAAGACGAGAGGGGGAAGAAAGGAGGAGTGTGGGATTGGTGTCCACAGTGTCATGTCACCGAAACCTGGTCGAGCCAGCACTCTCCAGAGTGGAACGGACATTAACCCAGCTGTGTCCCCAGGATTCTTGATGGGGTACTTTGACATTAGAATAGTGCTGATAGACACTGTCAGTAGTGAATTCAAATCCTGTCTCATGTTCATGCTTTCTTATTGAATCACCTAGGCTTATTCCTGAAGGTCTTAGTTAAGGCCATAAGTCACAAATGGTAATGTGACTATTTATGAGGGGCAGTGAGTCACCCAAACTTACACTGGGGCTCTGTCAGCTTTGCCAGGAACTAGGGACTTTCATAGACAAATAGTATTTCCATTTGGTGGGAGCACGGAGTGTGTGTGTGTGTGTGTTTACTAGCAGAGATGCCTGTCATTTGCTAAAATTAGAGTGTGTGTGTGTGTGTGTGTGTGTGTGTGTGTGTGTGTGTTTACTAGCAGAGATGCCTGTCATTTGCTAAAATTCAATTCATATAATCTAATGTGTCTTTCATTCATCTGTAAAATTATACTAAAGCACTTCCTGTTGAAATGTAAAACACTTAACACTGTGGACACTCATACAGAGGAAAATTCTGTATTTGACCTATAGACACCTATGGTGGATAAAAGAATAATTTCTGTTACAAAATAGGTATTCTAAAACCCCTCTAAGTATATGAATGTTCAAAACTTGAAGGTTAGTAAATCTTCTGCCATCTAAAATCCTAACCTTCACATGGCATTAGACACATTGTTCTCATGAGTGATATTTTCTCATTTTCTAAACCACTTCTTGATCAAACTGAAGGCACACTGGCATATAATGTAGGAGCAGATAACCTATTTTGTATGTCATGACAGAGTTTACTCGCATTCTGAATGTAAAACCAACGTAAAGTCCCTTCTGAGTAGAGTGGTTCTGATCTTTGGATGTGCGTGTGGCCTTTAGACATTCACAATCTTTGGCTAGCATAAAAGTATAGATTAGGTAGATTCTTAACCTGTTCCTCAAATGACCTTCTCTAATTCATGTAAATTCGTAGCTAAAATTTGTTATGTATCTGTATTTTTTCCTATAAAAACAAAAAAATTGAGTTTTCCTTGCGTCCATTACCAAAAGGTTAAGATGTACAACTTCTTATGATTCAGTAAAATGTTAATTGCATAATACGACAGAATGCCTGCAGTATTTGAGCATGTCTTTTTAACTTTCCATTCATTAACAGAACGAATATCGTTATTGTCTAATAATGTAATGTTTTTATAATGATAATTTCTTTCTTCCTGAGCAGACTGGAATGACACTGTGACTTCTTCAGATGAGCCTTGGAACAATCACACTGTAAGCACATTCCTTCCTATTTTATTAGCCAGGTTTACTTGAATATGTTCCTGGAAGCAAATTTCATTTAAAGATTGTGTCTTTAAAATTAGCACATGGATAGATTTTTATCTCCTAAAAAAGAAAAGAAAAGAAAAAAATTAAGAAGAAAAAAAAAGCTAAAAATAGTGGCACATCTTAGGGTGCAGAAGACTGACATAAGAGATCACAAGTTTTTGGACATCCTGGACTACCAGGGCATACCTGGCTGCATAGTGAGGCACTGTTTCACAAAAAGGAATAAAGAAATTAATAGATATATAATAATGAAGAAATTAATAATCAAGGAGTTTGACTATTTTTTTGAGACAGGGTCTGCCTGTTGCCCCAGCTATCCTGGAACTCACTAGGTAGACCAAGCTGGCCTCAAACTCACAGAAATCTGTCTGCTTCTGCCTCTCAAGTGCTGGGACTAAAGGCATGTGCTACCACACCCGACGAGTTTGACTATTTAAAAAGATGTTTGAAGTTCATTTATGTGGTCCGGTTTGATTGTGGTGCCCCATAAATGATATTAGGAAACAATATGAGAGGTGGGGAGGGAGGGAGGGGGGAGGGGAAGGCTTTCCTATGGCCAAAAACTGGGGAAAAGAATGAACTAATTGAAGGAGAACAATTTCACGTACCGTACCATGGAAGACTTCATCTTTCATTAGAGGCAAGATGCTTGGAATCAATGGGATGGAGAGCAGGCTGGCCCAAAATAAAATGGACCTTAAAGAAGGCTCATGTAAGGAGGGGTCCCCTAATATTCCTTTTCCACACAGTGGATATTCTATATAGATAACTCTGATTTTTTTTGCACATATCTCTGCATAAGAAACACTTTGATTCTGCCAGAGTTTTCTATAATTTATTCTTTATGCCTCATAATATTTGTCATGAAAGTGTCTCATCCAAGAACTCTACAAAGGGTGTTGGCAGATGCAGAAACAGAGGCTCAGAGAGGCTCACTGCTTGTTCATGGTCACAGTGGCTGAGGAGAAGAGCTGGGATTGAGACTCCAGAGATGAAGTTCACACACGGGAAAAGAGGAGATCTCTGATCCTCCCCTTCCTAGCAGTTAAACACCGTCTTATGGATCTCTTTAGGGTTAGCAGACTAGCTCTAAGCTGTGAAAAGGACCTAACATGATGTCCAGCCTGCTCCATGCTTATTCCAATAGATGGTGATCCCTGATCATCTGTACCAGGGCGTTTGGGTAGATCCTGCATTTCTGTCTGAGCACAGCGTTAGCAGGCCGTGCCCATGAGCAGCGTCTTCTGAGAGTTTTCATGAAGATCTAGAACCTTGAATTACATTTTATAATTTAAGTAGTAAGGTCACTAATCAAAGACCAGATTCAGTAATTAATCACATTTGGAGAGTATCATGGCAAGTCAACTTCTATATGAGCAATTAAAAAAATATGATAACCGATGCATTTAGGGAAATACCATGTTAACCATTATAGCAAATACTGTTACATACATGATGAGTAAAGTCACCTCAAGATTGAATTTTTACCAAGGCATACAGCCATTTAAATATCACCTCTGAGTGTGATAACACGTGCCTTTAGTTTCTGTACTTAGGAGGCAGAGGAAGGCAGATCTCTGAGTTTGAGACCAGTCTGGTCTGCATAATGAGACCCTGTCTCAAAGGGGGAAAAAGTCACTTCAGGCAAAATAGAAAACATTCCGTCATCTTAGAAGACAGTTTGACTTTGAAAAATTTTTTAAAAATGTTATGTGTATGAGCGTATTGCCTGCATGATGACATATAATGCCTGCAGGTCAGAAGAGGGTGTTGGATCCCCTGGAACTAGAGTTATGGATGGTTGATAGCCACCATGTGGGTGCTGGGAATCGAACTGGATCCTTTGCAAGAGCAGTCAGTGCTCTTAACCACCGAGCCAACTCTCTAGCCCCCAGTTTGACTTTTAAATTGTTTGAGAATCTCACTGACCATTACTACCAAGAAGACCATTTCATTTGGTCTTATTTGGCTATTCTAGAAGGATCCAAGGGCTGATAAAGATAAAGATCAATGTACAGGCACTCCAGTATGCATGTGCTGTTCCTCTAATATGGTGCCTCTTCTGTTTGCTGCTGTTTACTTAGGAAGCCATCCCAACACACAAGCCAAAAGTGGCCACCACTAAGGGATTCATGGTTGGAGTCCCCATTGCTGTCTTGGTACTGCTGATTCTAGCGAGCGCTGTGGCTGTGACAAGTAAGTAACTTTAGGATTGTCCCTGAGGAACTAGAGCAGGGGTTCTCAGCCAATCTGATTGCTTTTAAGTAACTCCATGTCATGGAGTTTGATTTCACAGGACTTCTGTGTCCCCAAATTCTGACCCTCCCTACTTCCCAGAGTTGTGTTATGACCTCCTAAGCTCTGGGAGTGGTTTCCGGCACATGGTAGATGCACAGCAAACTTGAACCACTGTTATTTTATCTCAAAAAAACCAAATCTCTGCCCTTTACATTTCATGGACCTTGAAGGTAGAAGTTTTTGCTAAATATTATTGTTTGTTCATTTCTCTTTTTCAGTTGTTAGTTTCTTTTAAGATTTTAAAGCTTTGGGTTTTTTTTATTTATTTTGAAGCCGGGTCTAATGTAGCTCAGCTGGTATTGAACTTCTGATGTTCCTGAGGCTGCCCTTCAATTCCTGATCCTCCTGCCTACACCTTCCAAATGCTGCTGGCCTTATTGGTATAGAATACAATACAATACTTAACAATATCATTGTTTATTAACCTTGTTCTTTATCTTTTAATTTTTGGACACCTAAAAAGAAAAAAATATTTTTCTATACAAGAAATTAAATACTTTGAAACGAGAGTTTGTTGGATAGTATTGAGATTTGGGAGGCAAAAAGCCATTATAATACATATGATGTATTCTCTACTGCTCTGGGGATCTGATTTCTGTCCTTACAGTGATTCTGTTGAAAGTTCTGGAACAAAGCTGGGTGTGGGAACACATCTTTAATACCAGCACACCAGAGGCAAAGGCATGTGACTCTCTATGAGATTGAGACCAGTCTGGTCTATGTAGTGAAATTCAGGCCATCTGGGCTGCAGGGAGGCCCTGTCTAAAGAAACCAAAACCAAAACAAGATTTAAAAAAATGCTAAAGTTGTGGAACACCTATTTATTAGAAGCAGCAAATGAGATGTTGCAAAAGAAACTGCATGTCTAATACTGGGACAGAGTTCTTTAGCAGCAGACACTCAGGCCTGGGTGTCCCTTTCCTACAGGGTATGTGTGAATGCATGTACCATCCATTCTCTATGAAAGACCTTTAGCCATCTACTTTTCAACACACCATATTTGAGTTCATCGTTGAACTATTTCATATCACTGGGCAGAAAATGGGGGAAATAAATGATGCTTGCCAAATTATAGGATGTTTCCTTTACTTAGAGTGTAGTTATTCAAAATACTGTTTAAGCTGGGTCTGCTGGTATGTGCCTGTAATCCCAACAGTCAGGCTGCTGAGACAGAAAGATACAGCGTGTGACAGCCTATGCTACATAGTAAGATCATGTCTAGAAGGGGGAATTACTTAGAAACTAGGTAAAATGCCACAAGTGTGTTCCCTTCTTAGCACAAAGTTTTTGTTCTGTTCTCAAGGAAGGTAGTTACTGGGGGTATAAAGGTCTTTGGCTGGAAGGGTAGGTTGAGAACAGGTGTTACACAGCTATGGGATTGTGCCGAGGAAGGAGTAGAACCCACTATAAAGCATTACTTCAGAGAGTTGAAAAATGCCATTGGCCAGGCGTGATGGTGCACACCTTTAATCCCAGTACTTGGGAGGCAAGGGCAGGTGGATCTTTGTGAGTTTGAGGCCAGCCTTGTCTATATAGCGAGTTCCAGGCCAGCTGGGGCTACAGGGATACCCTGTCTCAAAAAGACAAAAAAAACAAAACCAAAAGTCATTGATGTAAGTGACCCTTAGTGGAACTTCAGGTTTTTGTTATTTCCTTTTGAGATCAGGTCTCACTGAAGCCCCACGAACTCCATGTGTAGATCATCACAGGCTGGCCCCAGTCTCATAGTGATCTGCCTGCTCTGCCTCTGGAGTGTTGGGATTAAAGGCATGTGCATGTGTGGTACTTTGTGTACCAGACAGCCTAGGAGAGTCCTGGGTTAGATTTGTTCTCCAGGAGCCCATTAGAAAATTCTAGACTTTTCTACTTCTTCCAGTGAAAGAAATTGAACAATGTTCTATCCATTTGAGCTGTGTGGGTGAATACAGCAAATTATGAATGAAAAGAAATTCTACTTGAGGGGTTCAGGAAGTAATCACTCAAAATTGCCAGGGGAAAGATCAATTAAGAACAATTACCCTTCATAGGCAGAAGATATCATTTATGTTTCCTATAATATAATTTTCATTTCAATTTCTCCCATCTTCCCCCATCCCAATTCAGAGTACATCTATGTGAAAAAGAAAACAGGCTCCCTGAGGTAAGCTGGACAGCTTGTGCCAATTCCTTTTGAACTCAACAGTCTTGTAAAATTTTCTGTTTCTGTTCTTTTTTTCTACTAAAACATCCTGTAACTATTTATTTATTTACTTGTTTGAGACATCTCACTATGTGATGCAGGCTAGCCTGGACCTTGTGTAGCCTAGACTGGGTTGGAACTCAGGACCCTCTTCCCTTATCCTCCTGAATGCTCAGCTTTACAGATTGTGTGTGTGTGAGTGTGTGTGTGTGTGAGTGTGTGAGTGTGTTTGTGTGTGTGTGTCTGTCTGTCTGTCTGTCTGTCTGTCAGTCACAGTGCTTGGTTCCCAATCTATACTTTGGATACTAAAATGTAATTTAGCAAGCAAGCCCCTCTCTTGTTAACAACACTTTTCAGTGACACTTTATCATTCTGTATTTCCCTATGCTGTGGCTGAGCTGGTATAGGAGGAGCACATCAGTCCTAATTTCATAGAAAAATGGTGAATTATAAACTCCAAGTTTTTCTTTCTGGAGCTGTTAGTGAATAAGGTGCTTCAATTCTTTCATTTTATTCAGTGTTTTCTTTTTTTCTTTTTTGGGGGGCGGGTCTTTTTGAGATAGGGTCTCTCTGTAGCCCCAGCTGACCTGGAACTCACTATGTGGACCAAGATGACCTTGAACTCACAGAGATCCGCCTGCCTCTGCCTTCCAAGTAAAGTGATGAAAGGCGTGCTCCACCATGCCCCAGCTCAGTCCTTTCTTTCATTGAGTAACTTCTGTACTAACAACTGATGATAAAAGCAGACAGCATCCAAGATAACGGATGGGTCCTTTTAGGTGCTCTGGGCAAGGGCTATGAGGATGATAGGATTGGTGACCTGCTGCTTGAGTAAGGCACAAGGGAGCAGATTTGAAGGAGATAATTCCTGAAGAGGCAGCAGGTGCAGAGGCACTGAGTTCTCACAAGTGTCTCACAGTTCTGCTCTCAGTCCCCTCCAGCCATTTATACTATCTGACACTGTAGGCTCATCAGTTGGCAGTACTCATGAAATTTTTCAGGTGCTCCTGTGTAAGTCTCCTGTGCTTCCTCTGTGTCATATGGTCATCTTCCCTAATGTGAAACTATGTAGTTTGCTTCATTTGGTTAAAGATTGGCTCTAGGCAAGGCCAGCCTTTTAAAATCAAACCATACCCCTTAGGCTGCTGTCTGCACGATGCATAACTTTTGTTGGTAGTTTATACACAGACTTCCCTGTGTCTGAGTCAATCCCATGAGCCAATCCACAATGTATCTTGAACAGTGTCAAGCACAGCATGGGTGCCCATCAGTTGTGTGCTTTACAGTAATAAATCTATAAAAAAAAATAGAGACTGTTTGTATCCTAGAGATTAGAAAACAGTTTTGGAACTATAAAGGAGCTTCTGCTGTTACACTACACAGCTTAAAGGCCTCCATCTCAGGAACCCATGCTTAGACATCTTGTCACTAACTGCATCTTACAGTGGGAAGAACATGCTCCTTATAGGTGGGAAGCCATGGAACACAGCCTCCCATTAGTCCTTTGATTTATGTTCTTACACCGATCATGTATATTTTTTAAAAGGTATAATTTTTTTTATTATGTGTGGGGGAGAAGACACATGGGGGTGAGTGTGGTATGTATCTACATGTGTGGGGGTGGATGCATGAGCTTGTGCATATTGCCAGAGGGCGCTGAGTGTCTCTTCTATCACTCTCTGCCTTTTTCCTTTGAGGCACAGTCTCCCTCAGGACCTGCACTACTCATTTTGGCTAGGCTCGTAACCAGGGAGCCCCAGTGATCCTCCTGTCTCCATGCCCCTCATGCTGGGGTGACAGGCATGCGGATTATCCTCAGCACATTACATAGGTGTTGGGATCTGAACTCTGGTCCTTGTGCTTGTGTAGCAAATGCTTTTAACATCTGAGTCATCTCTCCAGTCCCAAAGGCTTGCTTTTTAATCACTAACTGAGAAGAAAAAAAGATGTCTGGCTTAGTGGAATACTCATGTAGTCCCAGCACCCAGGAGGCAGAAGCAGGTGGATCTCTGTGAGTTGGAGGCCAGCCTGGTCTACACAGTGAGTTCTGTGTCAGCTAGTGAGATCCTGTCTCAAAAAAAAAAAAACTGTAGAAAACATAAGAAGAAAAATTTGGGTGAGGTGGCACATACCTATTATGTCAGTACTCAATAATAATCTGAGGAGCAGGACTGAGTTTCAGGCCAGCATAGACACCCTGAATAATAATAATAATAATAATAATAATAATAATAATAATAATAAAAATATCAAAAAGACAAGCCCACTTACAACTAACAAAGTCTTGACAGTTCACATGGCTCTTTCTGGTAGCATCATGCTAGCATCTTTACCTGTTCCGCTATCTGCCAAGGCCCCACAATGCTTCCTAAAGGGTCATGGTGAAAAGTTGAAAATATACCAGTCATTCAGTTCTTAGCTCAGTTTCAAAACACACATCACAATTAGGTCAACTCATTTTGATGCTAGATATCTCTCTCTTTAGATTTTCCATTTCTATGTCCTTTTATGTGAGCATCCTCAAAGATACCAGTCTGGGTTTTTATTTTTCAATGTTTCTTAGGTTGTTTCATGCTTATTAAACAAACTTTTCTACAACTTAATACCCAAGTGCCTGTGTGGTGCTACTGACTGTTTTAATTTCTGTGGGTGGGGCTCCTGGGGCCTGGAACCCAGTCTTGCTGGATCTTAAGTGAAAGCTCTGCTCAGACTTCAGAAGAAGAAATCTTGCTTGTTCCTTACTCTTTCTTCAACTCTCTCTGCAGCCTGAATGCCTTCCGCATCTCTAAGATCAGAGCCTTGCCAAGTGCAGTGCTGTATCAACCCCAAGTGGAAGACAAAGTGTACATTATTGAAGATAGCATTATTGCCACAGAGTAATTGGCGCTTTGCCCATGGCTGAAGAAAACAGCAATTGGATATGACCACGTCAAGCATCCTTGAAATGCCAAGGACTATTTTCTGTGTCAGTTCATCTGGTACCTGATTTGTTAGTGACACTGGTGGCTTTCTGTCTGTGCTCAACCTCACTGTTAATATCATCTTAGTTTTTACAGCAACGCCATGTCAGTCTCTCCAGTCACTCTAGAGCATTCTCTCAAACATGAGTATTTCATAGTTCTGTGTTTCATTAGATCCAGAATTGTGTCCATGAAAGATAATCATTGGTAATATAGGAAACGAATTTCTATCTTGGTTACTAAAACCATCAAGAAGGGATTAAAAAGAGGGGGGAGGGCTTGAGAGATGGCTTAGTGGTTAAGAGTACTGGTTGGTTAAGAGTACTTAGTAGTTAAGAGTACAGAGGACCCAGGTTTAGTTCTCAGCACCAGCATGGCAGCTAACAACCATCCAAAACTGAGGTTTTAGGGTTTCTTATGCCCTTTTCTCTCCTTCGCAAATATTGCACACGCATGGTGCACTTGTCTACATGTATGCAAGCCACACACATAAAAATAAATCCAATTTTTTTAAACTGAAAAGGGTGGTTGAGAGGGGGAGGCTTCTGGAAGTATTTCATGGTTAGTTCTTGTCTTTCTATAGTAACTGGAAATATCACTTTTCCAAGGTGCTCAAATCATGGGGTCCTGCGGGGTTTAATATACCTCACAGATGAGCTGAAGGAGATATAGTACCACCATTGCAAGTGTCTGCTTCCTCATGGCTCTGTATAGATGATGCATTATTACATGATTGGTCCTTAGATAAGGAATGGTGTTGTGTGTGAGAAGAGGTTCCCATAGTGAGCACGGACCAAGCAGACATCAGGGGAAGAAAGCCATTTGCCCCGAGAGTCTACGAATTAGTGCCATTTCCACTGCACTTGTGTCTTCATGCTAAGCATTTATGGAAATGCCCATTAGATTCTGAATTAGTTTTAGAAGGACACAGGTCAGAAATGAAAGGGGGAAAGAGGAGGGCGTAGGAGTAAAGGATATCTGCCTTAGCAGTGTTTTATTCTAGGCATGACAGTGTATGAAGTTGTCACTAGTTTCATTGAGGGTTTTTAATTTCAGAATTTTTTCCAGACCACATTTATATTTGAAATTATTCCAGAAAGGCAGTGAAAATTCAGTGACAGTGAAATATTTGTTGTACTAATAATTAAACACGGGCTTATTAAGGGTATCCTCGTTGGCCAGTTTCATTGTTTAGGAGAGCAAACATGTAGGGCGTTCACTTTCACTCTGAGTAATCCCTGAGATCATTTATTTTCAGTTCAGAGTTGTTCAGACCACAGTGGCAGAGTAGAGCAGGATGCTGGCTTTAAAAGCCAGATTGTTAGAGCTGTTCTGCAGAGTTCTAGAAATGAACAGGTCCTCTGAGGAGGGTCCTTTGGAAGGTCAGGTGGTGGAAAGTTGCATTCTGGGTTTGCAAAATGGGTTTTTCCCCATATGCTCTGAAAAAAACATTGCATTTAAACTATGGAGTTTTCTTTTTCTAAAATTGGAGCAATGCATATCATCAGGGAGATTTTATGTAGAAGCCCAGATTTGTAGCTTTCCTAGAGGTTGTCAGACCAGGCTGCAGTGCAGCGGTGTGTCCACTAGATGGGTCCGTCCTCTCTGGACTATCCCCGCTCCTTTCCTGCCTGGAGCCTGCAGGGCTCTGAGGTGCTGCTGCTGCTCGGTTCTTCATGTTCTTCCTAGAGATCTGTGATACAGAAAGGTCCGCGAATCTGGCTGCTGTGGGATCCACACTGCCATAACTTGTTTGAACTCAGGGACATGGTGACTAGTTGCATTCTGTGAAACAAGATATGTGGGACTCACTGGAAAACACATCGTATACACAGTTGCGTACAGGACCTGAGTTCCAATCGAACTTTGAGTAGTAACATTAGGGAAACTTGTTCCTTTTGGTTGTTAATTCCCCATGTCTTTGATGTATACACTCGCACGCTTGCCTTGGCGTATAGCGGCGATTCCCATGAAGTACTGCTTGTGAGAAGTCTTCGAGGCACTGGAGAAATGGCTCCGCAGGAAAGAGTGCCTGCTGCTTTTGCACAGAACCTCCGTGTGGTTTCAGCACATGTCCTGCAGCTCACAACTACCTTAACTCTACCTATGGCGATTTGATATCCTCTTCTGCCTTCTGAGAGCACTTGCCCACATGTGGCACACAAACAGAAGCAAAAAATAAATCTTAGAATAAAATAAAGTACTATGGATAATGAAAAACACTACAGACTGCAAGTAGATTTTGTGGTAATAGCAGATGTAGATTTAGCACTCAGTAAATGACTCTTGTGATCATAAATCTCTTCTACATCTTCCTTTTAAAATCATGTTTCACTTTGAAATAGTTTTGTCATTTTTATAATTTAGTTAACATGAAATTTTCCCATAAATATGAATCTTATTTTCTGTCATTGTTTTATCTGGGGGTCTCACTGTGCAGTCTTGGCTGGCCTGGGATTCACTACATAGGCCAGACTGACCTTGAATTCACAGAGCTTCACCTGCCTTTGCCTCCCACATGTTGCGATTATTGGTGGGTACCAGCACATCAATGTGGCTGAGTCTTGTCGAACACCTTGAATTTTGTTTCAATCTTGTTCAAGACACAGTTGATTATGTTACCTATACTCTGTTTTAGAGTTATGACTCATCACTATAGTCAAGGCTGTACATTTGGGGCTGGAGAGAAGGCTCAGTGATTAAGAGCACTGGCTGCTCTTGTGGAGAACCTAGGTTCGATTCCTAGCACCCATATGGTGGCTAACAACCATCTGTAACTTCAGTTCCAGGGGGATCTAACACCCTCTTCTGACCTCTATGGGCATTGCAGGACACAGGCACACTTACACACATGCAGGCAATACACTCATACACATAAAATAAAAAGACCACATATTTAAACCTTATGAAACTTTGCACATCTTTAAGAACCAGTCATTTACTGATAGCTGTGTGGGGTGATTTTGTGAGCAAAGATGAACCACCCAGTGGGTGTCCTATTTCAGCTTTATACAATTCACTAATAGAGTATTGCTTCCTCGCCTCGAAAACTGCTTTTAATTTGGGCCAGGCATCTTCACCTTGCTGTACTGGGATCTTCCCCATGGTCATGGACAAAAGTCAAACGTAGTCAAGAGGACTGGGAAGATGGCTCCGTGGGTACAAGCACTTACTGCATAAACATGAGAGCTGAGGTTGGATGTAAAGAACTGTTGAAAAGTCAACACCTGTAACCCCAGCAGGACCAGGAGGATGGTTGGGGCTTGCCACCAGCCTGGCTCCAGATTCAGCGAGAGACCATATCTCAAGGGAATGAGGACAGTGATAGAACAGGCCACCAGATGCCCTCCTCTCACCTCTGCATGTAAGGGAAGCACACTTGCACACACATGTAAATATGTAGATTACATGCATTTAAGGTATAAATATGAATGACAAGGAACTCATTGACACAGCAGAAAGCACTGAGTTTTCATGTTGTGACCCTCTGATGGGGTCTGGGACCTGGGTCTAGGAGTGGCGAAGATCAGGACACGGGATGCAGAGGATATGAAGCCAATGCATGCTTTATTCTAAGATGCAACCTTATTTATAGTAAAACAAGAGAAAGATAAAATGTTCTTAAGCCAAATTATCTCATAATATTTACAGTACCTTCGTCTTCCTAGGGCTCAGCCCTTCTTGGAATCTTATGTGTCCTCCTGTGCTTTTTAAACAACATTCTGTTCTTTACTTATAACTTTATTAGCTATGCAGCTTTGTTACACAAGCTGGCTTATGTCAGTTTAACAGGGTTCAAGGAACAGTCAGTCTCATGACAAGAATACCTTCAGGCCAAGACCACTCAAGTTCCTAGAGAGGAAGCATTCTTCCTCTTTACTCTCAGTGTGCCAAGAATAACTGAGGCCTCTTGTTCCAGCTCTGAGTTGATTTCATGTCAGAGATCAGGCCTTCACATTTTCAGAAACTACCCGATCTCTGAGCTCACTTCATGTGTGAAAGCTTTGATTTTTAGGGTATCTGGATATGTCACTCCAATGACCAAGAGTACTGGGGTTTGACATGACACCTCAGTAATGAATGGCATGGCTGGACCTCAGTGCATCCTGGCAATTCCTGCTTGAAATCCTCTGGTGAACAGTGAGGGATTCCTAGTTTATATGAGATGAAATAGATTACTGAGGTCTACTCAGTTCCAGCCCAGTGGGGGCAAGGAGCATGGCAGAAAGAGCTGTGTCGGTACCGAATGGAAGAGTTTAAAAGTTTGAAAGTCACAGCCAGAACGTTAGAGCTGTGCATCGATTACTTGACACATTTTCCTTTTTATTTTTCAATGTTTTCTTCCTTTTCTTTCCTTTTTCTATTTCCTCTTCTTCCTTGCATCCTTCCCTCCCACCTCCTTCCCTCCCACCGTCCCTCCCCTTCCTTCCTCCCTCCCTCCCTTCCTCCCTCCCTTTCTTCCTTCGACACATTTGCTCTATAGCAAATGTGGTCTCAGACACATGGTAATCTTCCTGCCGTAGCCTCCTGAGTGCTGGAATTACAGCCAGCAACGCACCACTTGTAATGGTGCCTGGCTAATTTCCTTGTTGATTATATAAGAGGAAAGTTAGATCCAGTGAGCTTTTAGGAAATGATCTAATGTATGTTAGAACAAGAATGCAAACTGTGCTTCTGACCGATGTGGAAATGGTCCATGGAATGTGAGGATATGGTCACCATTCATTGCTTTATTCTCCAGTGCCCAGTCCAGTGCCTGGCTCCAAGAACACTGGTCACAGGCCTAACTGATAGGCAGACCTGACAGCATGAATGCATGAGTGTTTGTATTTTTGCTCCATGGTGACCAGCTAGAATTGCACATGGTCCATCTCAGGCTATTTTATCTGGGATATTAGAGGGCTTCCTCTGCTTGTCATGGCTAACCCTGTCCTTTCTCTGAAATACTGCTTCTGCTTTGATGAGTTAATGTGATGCACATCAGAATGCCCACAGGATGTCTGGTGTGACATGACACAGAGCTGGGGCTTCCGCTGCTGTAACTAGACTTAGCAGTACTAATAGAAAAATCTCTGGTGGTCAGACACCCTGGTGCAGTTTGGCAGTCTGTGAGTGGTCACCTATAGTGGTTGTGGGGTAGACAGAAGTTGGAAGAAGTACCAGCCTAAGTAAAAAGCTAAAATTGCTTGAGCAGAGCTTTCCTTTGTTTTTCCCTCTCAAGAACCCAGGTTTCCACATCTTTCCTTCAACTGCGTCCTGTTGCTACTGCTACCCTTGGAGAATGGTTCCTCACAGAGGAGAGACATGCAAGGAGGGTCCTAGTGATGTTGTTTGTAATGGCACAAGTTTGGAAGCAACCTAAAAGTCCACCAGTGTAGACTAGGTAGGTAAATGTGATGTGTACATGACAGGAGCATTGAGCTTCATTGAACATGCTATTATAAAATACCACAGTTACAGTGTTACTGGGAAAATCAGGGAGCAGAGTCATGCATGTATTAGGTATCTATGTGTGCATGCATTGCCAGGGAATGGTATGTGTAAACATTTTTTAATGTTTGGTCTCTAGAAGTGGGATCTGGGGGCTGGATTATGAAAGAAAGTCATGATTTCATTCACTGTTTACATGGTTTGAATGGTTATCATATGTATGTATTATAACAGAATTAATTTTGGGATTTTAGGTTTTTTGGGTTTTATTTTTGTTGGGTTAGGTTTTTGAGACAGGGTTTCTCAGTAACTCCAGCTGACCTGGAACTTGCCATGTACATCAGGATGGCCTCAATCTCAGATCTGCTTCTAACTCCCAAGAGCTGGAATTAAAGATGTGCTCCACCATGCCTGGCTTATAAAGTAATTAATTTACACCTCAAAACAATGTATAAGTGGTTTCAAATTCACAAGCTTATTTTGTCAAGGATTTTTGTTCACTATCTTTGGGGTGAGAGAGAGAGAGAGAGAGAGAGAGAGAGAGAGAGAGACAGATTTGTTAGGTGACCCTTCTATGGCTAATGAACAGACAACTAACCCAGGTCCTAGATAGGAGGCCATTTTCCTGTCAACAATGTCTACCATTTCTGATTGTCAAGTTCCATTAGCCCTGTCTTTTCTTTCTTTTTTTTCAGTCTTTTTGAGACAGGGTCTCCCTGTAGCCCCAGCTGACCTGGAACTCACTTTGTAGGCCAGGCTGGCCTTGAACCCACAGAGATCCGCCTGCCTCTGCCTCCCGAGTGCTGGGACTAAAGGCGTGCGCCATCACACCTGCTAGTCCTGTCTTTTCATGTTCACAGAACTGGTCCACAATTCTCTTCAAGAGCTGTGGTTCCAAAAGTGTGAGTCCAGGACACAGGACCACAGGACACAGTATACGGGACACGGGACATGGTACACAGGACACAGGAGCTCTTAACACAAATTCTCTCTGAGCCTGGTGGCACTATACCTTTAATCCTAGCACTCTTTGGAGTCAGACGGGGGTGGATCTCTGTGAGATCCAGGCCAGCCTGCTCTATATAGTGAATTCTGATCAGCTGGGGCTAGAGGGAGATCCTAATTCAAAACACAAACAGAAACAAAAGCAAACCAAGGCAAAACAAAATATCCTCCCCCCACATAATAAACACCCTAAAAACAAATTGTCAGAATTGGCTACAGATCAATGGAAGCGTAACACTAGGAGTGGAATCTTGGAATCTTTCTGTAGCCCAGAATAGCTTCAGGTTCACTAGGTAGCTGAGGCTGGCAGCAGACGCAGTACAGACCTGCACAGTGTCCTTACCGCAGGGATAACAGGCATGAATTACCACATTTTGCCTGTTTGTTTTTTGAGAAAGGTGTTCATCACTCAGGCTAGCGTTGAACTTGCTCCATAGCTAAGTCTGTCTTTTAACTCAGGATCCTCCTATCTCCACTACCTGAGTGCCAGTATCACAGACAAGAACCATCACAGTTGGTGTCTTAACAGGGCTTTCTGCTGCTTCTGAGGCCTCTCAAGGAGAGAATCAAGGCACTGAGTCACCTCCCCACTGGCCAGCAGCCTTCTCTCTTCTACACAGCGTCACTGCAGAGATGGACCCACCTCCCTCACGGTCCTGCTCTCCTTCCCTCTCTACTCAGGGTCTTCAGAAGCTGCATATCTAGTGGAGGTGGATGAGAATGCCCATCTGCCCTGCAGCTACGCTCCATCTGCCTCAGGGACACTGGTACCTGTGGTATCCTGTCCTTGGCTCAGTGTGTCAATTTTGTGCTCAGTACTGATGAAAGAAATGTGTTATATCAGAAATCCTGCAGATGCTAGCCAAAGGGGATTTTCCACAGAGGCAACGTATCCCTGACCACAGAGAACGTGACTCTAGTCAACTGTGGGACCTACTGCTGCAGGATAGAGTTCCCTGGTCAAGGAATGATGGAAAATTCAACCTGGAGTTCGTCATCCAACGGGGTGAGTAGACTTTTCCATGTCCTCATAAGATTCAAGGGTAGATCATAAGATCACAATAAAGATACAGATGGTGTCCTAATTTGTTTCTTCACTGCTGTGACAAAACACTCTGACCAATACTAACTTGGGGAGGAAAGGGTTTATTTGGCTTACATCTCCCAGGTCACAGTTCATCAGGGAGACCAAGGTAGGAACTCAGGGCAGGAACTGAAGCACAGGCCATGGAGGATCGATGCTTACTGGCTTGCTCCCCTGGCCCATGCTCAGCCTGCTTTCTTATGCAACACAGGCCCACCTGCCCAGGGGTGGCACCACCCACAGTGGGCTGGGCCCTCCCACATCACTCAACAATCAAGAAGATGCCCCACGGACATGGCCACAGGCCAGTCCTATGGAGGCAATTCCCCAATTGAGGCGCTCTCAGCCCAGTTGTGTCAAGTTGACCCTAAAGCTATCTGGCACAGATGGCTATTCAGATTTCCCTAACTACAGTTCTAGGGTGCACCCTGAGGACTGAAAGTTCAACATTACTTATTTTGTCTTCCTACTTGCTGCTTTTCTCTTGCATGATAAAACACTCTGGCCAGAAGCAACATGTGGAGTTGTTTTTCTTTTTTGCTTATACTTCCAGAGTCACAATCCATCACTAAGGATGGTCAAGCAGAAAGCAGAGGAATGCTTCTTACTGGCTCCCTCGCTGGCTTATACTCAGCTAGCTAGCTTGTACAGCCCAGCACCACCTCGGATTACAGCTTCTGCTGTGGGCTGGGCCTCCTACATCAATTAGTAATGAAGATAATGCTCCACAGACATAGTGACTCCGGGATGTATTGACAATAAAAGCTGACCAGAGCACTAGGGCTTCTCAGCGCTGTTCAGTGTTCTCCACATGTTCACTAGGGCCTCTCAGTGCTGTTTAATGTTCTCCATGTTTTCAAACTCATAGATGCAGTCCACAAAATAGAAATGCCACACCAGTGTTTCAAGACCCCGAATATGCAGTAGAATCACCTGTAGAGTTTGTTAACAATCGATTCTCAGGCCCCATCCACAATCCCTAGATCACCATCCCTGGATAAAGTCTGAATTTTCTCCACTGATGAAAATGTACCACAGGTGCAGTCAGGAATGTGAACCACTTGGCTATACATGTGAGTGGAGGGTGTGTGAATGTGCGTGTATTCTAAGATTTACAGCACTCAGGGATAAGGAATTAGCTCAGAAGTAGAGTCCTTGCCTAGGAACCGGGAGGCCTTGGGTGATTCCTCAGTACCACACACAAAAAAAGGAAAATTAAAGCACATACTTTGTGGTTAGAACAAGTTCAGATCAACTCTCCTTCATACTAATTGTGTGATTTGGGGGAAGTTATTTCAAATGTGTGACCTGTTCCACTGCAGAATGTATTCATCTACCACACATAGGCCAGTAGAAGGATTTATCAGGTAATGCTTATGAAAAGCTTTCAGTGTGACCACATGTATAGCTATTTCCATTATTAATTAGCCCGTAGCTCAGGTGGCTGCATCACGCCTCTGTCCCACATCTGCAGCATGGGCTCCACACACAGTGAAGGTGTCCGTGTATGTCTGGAAGCTGAGGATGCGCTCTTCATCACTGTCTTTCACATGTTCTCTGCTGCCTGAAACAAGCTCGCTCCTCAGTCTTATCCTTGAACAGTAAAGATGGCTCAGTGATAAAGGCATTGACACCGAGCCTGATGACTTGAGTTTAATATCTGGAACCACAAGGTAGAAGGAGAGAGCCAACCCCTGCAAGCTGTCCTCTGACCTCCATATGCCTGCGAATGCATGCGGGTACAAAAGACATACAAAAATAAATTCAATATTTTTGTGTGTGTGCATATATATATGTATAGTGATTTCATATAGGGTCACCCCTACTGGGACTGCACAGGGAGACTTTACTATAATCCTTCTGAGAATACTTACTACAGAGGGAAATGGCTCAGGTAAGACCTGGAGGGTGTATTTAGCTGGTGTCTGAGTTCCCAGGGTTTTGCATAATAGAAATAGTTGAGAAAAAAATACTTTAACTTTAAGGATAACAGCATGGATATTTCTCTGCAGCTGAAATACTGAGAGAGTTGATGGACACACGTGTGTGCTGAGGCAATGGAACCCTGGGTTAGGATTCTGCGTTAGCCACAACCTAGCCATGTGATCTGGGCCAAGGCCTTTCACTTCTCTGGATCTCAGCTTCCTCTTCTGTCTAGTGGGTGGACACAGAGACCTCTGGGTCTCCTGTCCCAGGAAAATGTCCCCCTGCCCAAGAAAGAATGTGACTGTCCATAGATTTTGCCAATTAAGGAAAGAAAAATACTTACTTTTGAGATCATTTCATTAAAAAGGTACGTGTTTAGTACTTTTCTCATTAAAATTTAAAATATTTTTATTATTTATTTACTTGTTTTGTGTGTGGGGTGTGTGTGTGTGTGTGTGTGTGTGTGTGTAGGCACAGGTCTGCCATGGCTCGCATATGGGGGTAAGGGGACACTTTGTAGGAGTCTGCTTTCTCTTTCTAACATATGAGTCCCAGTGATCAAACTCAAGTCATTAGTCTTGGTGGTAAGTCCCTTTATTCACTGAGACATCTTGTTTTCTTATTGGCTCTTACATTTTAACTTACTAAACTTTAATAAGAAATTGTTTTGTATTTCTCAAACACACATAATCAAATGGAAAAGTTGACAGCTTTGTCATCTTTATTTTCTGGTTTACTCTGGGCTGCGGTGTTTCTTACATTTGGGCCTAACAGGGAGATTCGATGACTTTCAGGTTGCTTTCTAGCTAGACTATAAACTGTCTGCTTCCTCTGGTTTCAGTCTCATAAGGGATAGCTAAATTCTTCATTGACAAGGATTTAAAAAATATATTTATTATTTTTATCTTATGTGTATGAGTGTATTGCCTGCATGTAAGTGCATCTGTGTTGTACAGTGCATGCAGAGGCCAGAAGAAGAGGTCAGATTCCCTTGGAACTGGAGTTACAGATGGTTGTTAGCCACCATGTGGTGCTGGGAATTGAACGCAGGTCCTCTGCAAGAACAGCCAGTATTCTTAACCACTGGGCCATCTCTCCAGCCCCAATATATTGGGAGTTTCTTGTTTTTGGTCTTTTTGAGACAAGGTCTCCCTGTAGCCCCAGCTGGCCTGGAACTCACTTTGTAGATCAGGCTGGCCTTGAACTCACAGACATCTGCCTGCCTCTCAATGACAAGGATTTTAGCTTGCTGATATGGAAGATGAACAGGATGGTAAAACCTGATTTCAGAGCACACTGGTCAGGGTGCCTTCTGGTCAGAGTTTTCTTCTCCCTCAAACTTTGTGAAGCTCTTTTTATTTTTCTATATAGAGAGATAAAAACTGGTCTCATCTCACCATGTCATTAATGTTATAAGCTACACCTGATGAGATTTAAACATGAAATATGTCCAGAATGTCTCGTCCCATGTCTGGTTACAGTGTGTTCTCAATGTAGGTTAGCTGCTGCCATTGATACTGACAGGAAGGTCAGAAGAGAAATTGAGAAAATGCTTACGTACTACAGAAAGGCTGGTAAATTCGGCTCTCTCTACTAATTTTGGACTGAATAAAGTGTGCCAGCCCTCTGAAGCTCAGGTTCCTTACCACTACTATGAGGGCAATTCCAGTAACTACTCCATAAGGTCACTGTAAAGGTGAAGCATGGTAACATATGTAAATTGTTCAGCACAGTATCTGGTCCATAGAAGTCAATCAAATATTTACCCTTAATATTACTATTATTGCAGTGATTGACTTCACCTCTCTTAGGGCTCAGTCCTTCTTCGGTTGGTTGTTCTGTAGTGATTGGTAACCAATCTCTCTCATGGGATCAGCAAGGGAATTAAACGTGGTGGAAGCAGATGATCACTCCCACAGTGGATTAATTTAGTCCTGATAGTTACTGTATGCCTTTTTTTTTTTTTTTTTGAAGAACCTAGAGGCACAGACCTGGATGGACTTCAGGGATCACGAGTCCATTTCTCATGCTGCGCAGGAGTGCGCTGTCTGTCACCATCGGATAGCCATGTGTGCGTGCTCACACATGCAGGCACGAAGAGAAGGGAGTTCACTCCCTCACAAGCTATGCATTCCTTTGTCCTTATCTATGTCATGAATGGAAGTCTCCTTCCCTTTAGATTGTGCTTGTTTGTTTCTTAGACCTAGGGGGCAAGAACAGGGTCTTCTCTTACATCAGGCAATAAAAGGGACATTTCCTAGACTGAATCTTGGAGCTTTTCAAGAGACACACAGAGCAAATTCTTAGACAAAAAAGGGAAAGTCTTCATAATAGGTAGGGGAATGGAAAATTGAGATTCATGAATATTTGAAGGCTTGTCTACAGTTTGTGATGTAATGTCAATCATCAGCAAGTCACTTATATGGTTGTGTAAACCTTTTTGTTTACTGTGAATGTGGGTATGTTTGAGGTCCGTAAAATTCCCTAAATTGACCACTTGGACACTGAGTTTCAGGAAAAAAGAGCATTTTATTGGAGCCAACTGGCTGGGGACACAGACAGTCTCAGGAGCTGTACTGTGACCCTGAGCAGTGAAAATGCAGGGCTTTTAAGCATACAAACCACAAAGCAGGGGATGTCCATAGAGGATGTCCATAGAAACTATACACAGAATAACCAGGAAAGGATTGGAACAATCTAGGGCTGATTTCCAGAGAATTTACCTATACAGCCATTGGCTATTTTACCTGGGGCAGAACATTCTTTCTCTTCTGCTCCAGATTATTCCCATAGAAACCATACACAGATGTATCAGGTATACTGCCATTGGCTAGCTTACCTGGGGAAGACCATTCTATCTCTTCTGCCCCAGACCATTTCCATAGAAATCATAAACAGATACCAGGAAAGGATTCGAATAATGAAGGGGATTTCCAGAGTCAGGTGGAGGGCAGCTTTTTCTCAGAGGATAGGGAGAGGGTCTGAGGGGCACTCTCCTTCAGGTATATATAACACGTTTAATGAGTGGAGACTTAAATGTAGAATTTCCTAAACTCACCTTGAGCACAGAACAAGTGTAATCTCTCTTCTAAATGAAGGAGGCAAAACTGGGTCACAGGTGATCTTCAGCTCTAGAGTAGACCCGGTTTGAGTCCCAGCTTTCTCAATACAAGGTTGTGATCATAGGCAAAGTTCATCTCTAAACTCAGTCTCTGAACTTCTGAAATATAGCAGCATGTATGGGGGCTACTTGTCAAGGGCAATGATCTGATTTCAATCCTGGTGACCTACACGATGGAAGGAGACAGCCAACTCCCACAAGTTGTCCTCTAAATGCTAATTGTGGGTCATGGTTTATAAATGAACAAATACATGCATGTACATACACACATACACATACTACACAAAATAAAATAAAACTCTATTTCTTCTTCTGAGTTTGATAAAGTTAGCAATACAGAGCAATTGTTACCATCAATGAGACAGAGGGTGAAGGATAGTGCTAGGATAGGAAGGTGCTAGGCAACTAGGAGCTGTGTATGATGGAATTGTCACATCTATGCACATCTAGACCATTCATTCCTCCTTTCTGCTGCCTATACTGCAGTGTAGTGTTGGGTTCTCTAGGAAAAACATTGTGTCTTCTTCCAACTGCCCCACCTATCTTGGCTGATGGCAAATCTTTTTGTGAAAACAACACTACAGTCCTCTCTTTGTAAGGATCATTTTCATCATAAAATAAAGTAGAAAAATGAAAAGAAGTCAGGGCTGGGAAGGACCACACCACAAAGCAGGTGTGCTGGTAGAAACCTGTAATATCAACACTCAAGAGGGTATGGCAAGAGGCTCTGGAGTTCAAGGCTATATAGTGAGTCTAAGGTTAGCTTGGACTACATGAGATACTGTCTCCAAAAAGGCAAGAAAAGCCGATGTGGTGGTACATGCCTTTAATCCCATCACTTGGGAGGTAGAAGCAGTCAGATCTCTGTGAGATTGAGGCCATCCTGGTCTACATTTCAAGTTCTAGGCCAGCTGGGGCCACAGGGAGACCCTGTCTCAAAAAGACCAAAGGGGATAAAAAAAGGAGAAAAAATGAAAAGAAAAGAAAGAAAAAGGGAAAGTCTGTTTTATTACTTCACTTAGGAAAGAATCATAATGACAGGGAAGAAAATTCCTGCTAACTTTACAATTCCCCCCCTGTGATTTTCATGCTTTAAATTCCTTTCCGGTGATGAGACCGCAGAGAACTGAAACACAATTGCTTTCTTCTTTTTTGTTAAATAATTGTAACTTAAGACTATGTCTTTATGATCTCTCAATCTATTAAACTAGATTTAGTAAAATAGTTTATGCATCTTGGAAAGTTTAGAGTTGAAATTCATGGAATGTGACCATGACTTTTATGGAGTTTCATAGTCTCTGACTCAGCCAGAAAAATGAAAAAGCTTCCTTAGTGTTTTGGAACTTGATGACTATTGGTTTTCAGAATTCACTATCAGTATGGTGAGGGCTTGGTTCATCTTGCTGTGGCTTTGTTCCCTTTGCTTGGTGTAGAGCAGTCACTGGTAGATAAGCGGATAAAGAAATAAGGAAATGAGCCAAAAGGAGAGAGGGTGACAGACAACTGAGCTACGTGACTGTCTTCATGTTGGTGACAATGCTAAGTGAAGTTGTTGGAGACCTTGTAGTCGAGAATATGCCTTTAAAGCCAATGAGCCCAATTGTCTAGCTGCTGGTTACCCCCAGGATGAAAGTACCAGTATTGCACCAATAGAGATAGTTTGTTGGGCTAGTCATTGTTGTATTTAATAGGCTTTACAGCTGAGCAGGACCAATGATTGGTTTTCCCCTTTAGCAGCTTGCATAATAGCCTCAGATATCATGAGAGCTAGTCTTCAGGGAGGAGGCTTCTGCCTCATAAGACCCAGCTCAATTGCTTCAAGTTGTGTGTCTGAAATATGTCCTGTCTTCAGTGATGGGTCTTACTTTCAAGTTCTGGGAGGCAATCAAGGGCTGAGGCAATACTCTGCACTATTTTGGGAGTCTTTTGGACTAACCTGACAAACAAAGGGAGGTTTCTTGTGCCTGGAACTATGTTTTTGGTTATATAGCCATCAACTACACACACACACACACACACACACACACACACCAACACACACGTAATTTGTATTTTTCAGTAGGCTTTTGAATTAATATTTTTGCCTCTAGTTTTTTACACCAACCAAACTGTTATTTATATCTTCTCTCTCTCCCCCTGTCCCATTTCCCACTTGATAATACCTGTCTCCTACTATCTCCCTTTCTTGGGCTCTTTCTTCTGGTTTACCCCAGGCTTCCTTTCCCTTTCCCTGGCTCTGTAGTTGCGTCAGGATATGTACTCACATCTAAGGATTTGGAGCTAAGAGCCACAAATGAGAGAGAACTTACACCACTTGTTTTTCTGGGTCCCTGTTGTCTAGCACAGAAGCGGGAAATGGGTAAAAAGCCCCAATCTTGGCTGAGGAATTATTGGCAACCAGTGATGACTACGGGGAGAGGGAGAGTTGGTTTTCTTTAAGGGAACAATGCTCCAGTGGATGGACTCACACCTAGTAACATTTGGGGACACAAACTTGGCACAATAGACCTTAATATATATGACACAATGCATGAAATCTGATGGGGTGCTATGTAGGGTGTAGATAAAGGAGGGAGTTCTAAACATGATTAAGGTGTATTGTATAAAATTTGCAGAGATTCAATTAATAAGGTTTTGGGGGGGAGAATAAAATAAGAATGTAGCCAGGCGTGGTGGCTCACACCTTTAATCCCAGCACTAGGGAGGCAGAGGCAGGCAGATCTCTGTGAGTTCAAGGCCAGCCTGGTCTACATAGTGAGTTCCAAGACAACTGGGGCTCCAGGGAGACCCTGTCTCAAAAAGACCAAAAAAAAAAAAAAAGAATGTAGATCATTTAGGAGAACAAAAGTCACAGGAGCCTCCATGGGAAGCCTTTGTTCTCAGGCACTAAGCAGGAACCCTGGGGAGGTCATTTCCTCCTTTCAGTCTCAGTCACTTTACCTGTCCAAGGCGCTGACAGTCCCAACTTTTCAGGGCAGTTGTTTGGCTTTATTTTATTTATTTATCTTTTTAATTTAACTTGCTATTTTTATTGGTGTGTATTCATTGCACATAGCAATGGTTTCATAAAGATATTTTCGTTAAAATACATGGTGTACTCTGATATTCATCCCTCACCCCCTCCCTTCTCTCTACTTCTGCTGGGCCCCTTCTGTCCTGAGATGATCTTGCTTTATAGGACCCTGAGACCCTCTTCATTCACCAGCTACCCCCCAATCCCTTCAGACCCCCACTAATTGCTCTTTTAGCTTCTGTAAAATGCTTGGCTGCTGCTTTAGACATGCCTAGACATGCCCTGGCATGCCCTGACCCCCGCCTACTATCCCCGGCCCCCCTTCCAGGAAACTATAGATTAAGCAAGCCCGGGCATGAAAACTGCAGGTAAAAATGGAGACTCCTGGCCCCACAGATAACAGTCAGCACATTCCACAGCCCTGAGAATAGCACCTACCAATAAGAAACTTCCAGGGCTGCATCTTATACATCCAATCAGTTTAAAATTATGTTGGCGTGCGCAGGCTCCTTGAACCAACCAAAATGTATCTTCAGTATCCCCCTCCTCTCTTTGTCTAAAACCTATGAAAGGCTCCACTCTCCCTTACTCTGGGCTCTCAGCACGGATCTGTTGAGTTGGTGAGGTCTGAGAGTCCGAGCTTAAGCCCGAATAAACCATAAACCTTTGCTTTTGCATTTCGGTGTGTTGGGTCCTCGGTGGTCTTTTTGGGGTCCAGTGGATGAGGTACAACAGCTTCCGCTTTCATTTTGTACATATAAATAATTTTACGTTTCTATGTAAAATCTAAGATCCATAATGAGGGAAAGCATGTTATTAGTTTTTCTGAATCTGGGGTATATTTTACTTAATACGATGATCTCTGATTTCATTCCTTTTCCTGCAGAGATCACAATTTCATTCTTATTTATGACTGAATAAAACTCTGTGTGTGTGTGTGTGTGTGTGTGTGTGTGTGTGTGTGTGTTTTTCGTCATTCATCATTGATGGACACCTAGGCTGATTCTATAACTTGCCTATTGATTAATGCAACAATAAACATGGATGTGCAAATATCTTTGTGATAATGTTGGTTCGGAGTCCTTTGGGTAAATCCCAGGAGTTGTATGGTTGGGTCATATAGTAATTCTGTTTTTAGTTTCTATGAAGAACCTCTATACTGATTTCCGTGGAGGGTGAAGTAATGTACATTCTCTCCAGCAGTGTAAAGGATTCTCTTTGCTCTTTATTCTTATAAATATTGGATTTTATTTATTTTCTTAATGATAGTTACACTGACTGGAGTTAGACAGGGGAATTTCAATGTAGGTCTGCAGAGATGGCTGATAGGGTGAAGGCACTTGCCACCAAGCCTGATGACCTGAATTTAATCCCCAAGAACCACAAGGTAAAGGAGAGAAAGAACACACCCAAAAGTTGAGTTCTGATCTCTACATGTGCCATGGCACAAACTCATAGACACAGGCAAGCACACACATACACATGGTAAACAAATACATAAGTAAACACAATAAGCAAGCAAACAATATATTTAAAATAATTTCCATGTAATTTTAATGTGCATTTCTATAGTTATAAGGATATTGAACTTTTTATGCATGTTTATCAGCCATTTTACTTCGTGATTTGAGAATTGCCTCTTCTTTAGTCCGTACTAATTGGGTTCGTTTTTCTTTACATATTTAGTTTTGTGATGTTTTTGAGCTAGAAAAGATTTTCTCTGATTCTGTGGGATTTCTCATCATTACTTTCCTTTGCTAGGTAGAAGCTTTTTAATTTCATGCAATATTATTCATCAATTCATGGTTTTATTCCCTGAGTGAGTGCAGACTTTTTGTTTGTGTGTTTATTTTATTTTGTGTGTATGATTGTAAGTGCACACATGTCATGCAATGCCTGTGGAGGCCAACAGAGGGCATGGGATCCCCTGAAACTGGATGGTGGTTAGCCACCATGTGGGTGCTGGGATCCCAATTGGGGTCCTCTGGAAGAGGAGCCAGTGCTCTTAACCACCGAGTCTACTCTGCAGCCCTCTCACTTTTTTTTTTTTTTTTTTTGAGACAAGGTCTCACTGTGTAGCCCTGATCGGCCTAGAACTCCCCTATGTAGACTAGACTGGCCTTGAACTTAAAATTATCCACCTGCCTCTGGTTCTACTGTGCTGGGATTAAAGGCATGTGCCACAAAGCCTAGCTTGGGTAGAATCATTTTGAGAAAGTTTTGTCAATGACTGTATCTGAAGTTGTTTTCCCTTAATTGCTTCAGAAGTTCAGGTCTTGCATTATATTCTTTGACCCATTTTGAATCAATTTTTGTATAGGGAAAGAAATAAGGGTCTCATTTCGTTCTTCTGCATATGGAAATCCATTTTTTTTTCCAGCACCATTTGTTGAAGACGCTATCTTTTTTTCAGTGTATATTTTAAGGATGTTTATGAAAGAAATGTTGGTTGAATTTAGCTCTGTGGATTGTTGCTAGGTCCTCCGTTGTCTTCTCTCAGTCTGTCTGCTTTTGTGGTAGTCCTGTGCTGCTTGTCACTATGGCTCTGTAGTATGACTTGAGATCAGAAATAGTGATGCTTCCAGCTTGTTCCTTGTACTCAGGGTTGCTTTGGAGATTGGGGATCTTTCTGCTTCCATATGAACTTTAGAATTACTGTTTTATTTCTTTTTTAAAAAATTTATTTATTATTTATTATTAATTAATTAATTTATTTATTTATTTGTCTTTTTTGAGATAGGGTCTCCCTGTAGCCCCAGCTGACATGGAACTCACTATGTAGACCAGGCTGGCCTTGAACTCACAGAGATCCACCTGCCTCTGCCTCCCAAGTGCTGGGACTAAAGGTGTGTGCCACCAAGCCCAGCTTTATTATTTTTATTTTATGTGGATGAGTGTTTTGCCTGCATGTGGGTAATTGCACCTGTGTGTGCAAAATCCATAGAAGTCAGAAGAAGGAGTCAGATCCCCTGGAATCTTAAGTATGGTTGTTAGCCACCATGTGGGTGCTAGAAATCGAACTTGGATCTTTTGTAAGAACAACCAGTGCTTTTAACTGCTGAGTTGTCTCTCCAGCCCATCCATTTATTTATTTATTTATTTATTATTTATTTATTTATTTATTTGTGAAGACTGTCATTAGAATTTTGATATGCATGGAATCTGTACTGCTTTTGGTAATATATCCATTTTCATAACATTAATTCTATTGATTCTTGAGCATGGGAGGACTTTTTATCTCTAATGTTTCCCTCAGTTTCTCCAGTGTTTAACATTTTGATTATAGAGTTCTTACTTCCTTGGGTTGGTTTATTCCTAGGTGTTTTATTTTAGTTTTTGAGGACTATCGTGAATGGATTCTTTTCTGATTTCTTACATAGTGCTTTATTGGTGTACAGGAAAACTATGAGTTTTGTATGTTGATTCTGTATCCTGGTACTTGCTGAGTACTTGTCAGTTCTAAGAGTTTTCTGGTAGGCTTTAGGGCTTATTTCATACAAAGTTATGTCACCTGCAAATGGGCATACTGTGATTTCTTCCTTTCTACTAGGATCCCTCTTATTTCCTTCTCATTTCTTATTGATCTAGCCAAGGCTTCAAGAATTATATTAAGAATAGAGAAAGTTGGTGGCTGGAGAGATGGCTCAGTGGTTAAGAGTACTGGCTGCTCTCAAACAGGACCTAGCTTCGAATCCCAGCACCCACTTGACAGCTAACAGCCATAGTAACTCCAGTTTCCAGGGGATCCTATACCCTCTTCTGACCTCCACAGGCATTGCACAACATGGGTGCATTTACATACATGCAGGTAATAAAAGAAAAATAATAAATCAAATATTCAAAAAAGAATAGAGGAAGTGGACACCCTTTTGTTAGTTCTGATTTTAGTGAAATGTTTTGCATTTTTCCCATTTATCTAATGTTGGCTGTAGGTACATTGTGTCTAGACTTTATATTGAGGTGTGTTGCCTCTTAAAAAAATTTTTTTAACAGGCTCATGTAGCCCAGGATGGCCTCATATTTTTTTAGTCAGTGATTATCTTGAGCTCCCGATCCTCCTGCTTCTATTGCCTGAATGCTGGCCCCGAACTCACAGAGATCCACCTGCCTCTCCCTCCTGAATGCTGGGATTAAAGGCATGGCATGTGTCACCATGCCTGGCATAACAACAGTATATTTAAAAATAATATCAAGTGTGATGATAAGCATATTTTTTCTTTTACAAGGCGATCAGTTTAGAAATCCCCCCAAAAGTTTGTTTTGAGACAGGTTTCGTGTTGCTCAGGCCGGCCTTGACTTCCCGATATAGCCAATATGACCCTGAACTTCTAACCCTCCTACCTCCTCCACCCAAGTGCAGGGCTTACAGGTGTGCACCACCATATCTGGTTTCAAACCCAGGACTTGGTGCATTCAAGACAAGCACTCTACTATCAGAACTACATCACCACCCCTTAGTAAATTGTATTTTTATTCTGGCATGATTCCTTCAGTTTGGGGATTTCCTCTTCAAATTGGCTTAAAAATCAAATTGAGGGGCTGGAGAGATGACTCAGCAGTTAAGAACACTGACTACTCTTGCAGAGGACCTGGGTTCAAACCCCAGAACCCATTTGGTGGCTAACATCCATCTGTAACTCCAGTTCCAAGGGATCTGACGCCCTCTTCTGTCTTCCTCGGGCATTGCATGACATGGATGCATTTACACACTAGCAGGTGTACACTCATACACATAAAATAATAAATAAATAAACTTCGTGTTAGGGTGCACACCTGCATCAAACACCCAGGAGGCTGGCACTCAAGGAGCGGCGTTGGAGACCAAACAAAACCAGATTAGGCTAGAACATCTAGACCAAGTGATTGTCATCAGACTCTTCTGTTAGAATCCCAGTGATTTTTATCCTCATTCACCTCTTCCCTTTCCTGATTTTCCCTCCAGGAATTAGTGCTCTACCTGGGGGCCTCTGCCCCTGCTCTCACGTCACAGCCTGTGTATCCAGTGTTCTCTTTAAAATCATCAGTGAGGTTCACCTGCTCTGTTATGAAGACCTTCCAGCCATCTGCCACAGGGACTGACTTTCTGCTGCTTTGCCAGGCTTCCCTTGCTCTCTGTTTCAGTCACCCTGGCTTCCTTTTGCTTCTAGAATAGTCTGAGTTCTCCTGGTTCCTGCACCTGCTCCTGGCTGTTCCCTCTCTTTAGGACAGTTCTCTCCAATGCTTTGCAGAGCTACATTTGTCTTTTTTCTTTCTTTCTTTTTATTTATTTATTTATTTTTTGGTTCTTTTTTTTTGTCTCCCTGTAGCCCCAGCTGTCCTGGAACTCACTATGTAGACCAGGCTGGCCTCAAACTCACAGAGATCTTCCTCCCTCTGCCTCCCTGGTGCTGGGATTAAAGGCGTGCGCCACCATGCCCGGCTTCCTTTGTCTTTTTGTTTCCAGCTTAAATTTGTTGTCCAGAAGAACAACTTTCTTGTCCACAGTTCAGTTTATTTCTTGGGTAGTTTATTCCAATCTAACCCTTACCTAGGCAGTAAAGTCTGTAACACGACATAGCCCAGGAGCCTAGATGATGTTTGACTTCTATAGTCAGTACAAAATCAGTGTCTGTACTGGGATTGGAAGGATGAGCCCACACCTGCTGTGTTGTAAACTCCAGCCATGCACCCTACCTGGGAAAGTTCATGAGTTTTTCCTACAAGAATTTCAGAATGCGGCAGACCAGCATTATACCAAAGCAAACAGTTATGGTGAAAGAGAGCGAGCCTGGGGCAGACCTGCTGTCGCTAGATTCTAATGATGAGGGATTTTTGAACGTTATCTTTTGTTTGTTCTTTTATCCAGAAATATAAACCCTTAGCCTTACCGTTTCCTTAACTTAGCTCTATGAACTTAAAGCGATTCCCCTGTAATAAGGATCACCTGACATGGCAGGTGTTCATTTCATGAAGGGATACATGTGACAGTTTTTTTTTGTTTTTTTGTTTTTTTTTTAAAGAAAAACATGGGTCTCTTTTTTTGGCCTTTGGTACAGAGCATGTTGCTAAAGAGGCCCAAGGACATTTTGACCTTTAGCCAAGAAACTGGCTACTTTTCTTTGGGGTCTTTTTTACCCTAACTGCCTAGCCAACTCTTATCTCCTATTCTTAACACGCCATCCTCCGAAGAGGTTACCCAAATTGCGAATAGGGAATCGGGACACAGACAGCTCTGGCTTCTTCCATGCTGAACAGGGACGCAGGGTGAGGCAATTGGACATTTCTGCAAAGAAACATATGCATGCAAATATGTTGCCATTTCTGTGATGTTTTTTAAAAAATAATTTCCTATGAAATAAGTTATGTGCTCTTTCATTTATATTTCTTGAAAATATTTTCAAGTGACAGTTTTCCAATAAAATGTGGACATTCTTTAAAAAATATATATTATTAGTAAACAGAATCAACATTGTTTAAAGCTATAACCATTGAGCACAGTTTTGTGAGCGCTCAGTGTCATGTATGTTTGCTCCTGGCATGATCAGTTCAGCTTGGTACCCATGAGCTGTGGAGGCTCTTGATTTTGTACTGTAGACAGTTCTATAAAAAATGATGATGTCAGGCATTCTGTACCTCTAATCGCACCACTCAGGAGTCTGAGCAGGAAGCTATCTGTGTTTGAGGCCAGCCTTGTCTACATAGTGAGCTTTGTCTAGTTAAAGTGGCATAGTCAGACCTTGTCAGAAAAAAAAAAAAAAAAAAAAAAGATTATCCAGGCTGGAGACGTAGCTCAGCTGGTAGAGTGCTTGCCTAGCATGTATGAAGCCCAGCACCACGTAAGCGGAGGTCCTGGCATCTGTGATACCATCAAAAGTGGACTAGTGAGGATCAGAAGTTCAAGCTCATCCTTGGCTATATATGAGTTCCAGGCCAGCTTGTGCTATGTAGTGAAACCTGTCTCAAAATAAACAAATACCACCACTGACAACAAAGACCCAACAAAAGACATGATCAAAAACTCCTCTTGTCATTCATATCTATTGGCAGCAGGTCCACTCTAGGCTTGCTGTCTTTCACTGTAAAAAGAAAAATTCAATGTTCACCTTAATCCCAGTAGGTGAAGCCTGATGCTATTAAATCTCTTTGACTACTTATCTTCCTGAAATGGGTGTAGAGGAAGTGTCTTATACTCACTCACATGATAAGCTAGTAGAAGTATATAATTTTTAAAGTTTGTTTATTTTTTTGGTCTTTTTGAGACAGGGTCTCCCTGTAGCCCCAGCTGTCCTGGAACTCACTATGTAGACCAGGCTGTCCTCGAACTCACAGAGATCCCCCTGCCTCTGCCTCCCGAGTTCTGGGACTAAAGGCGTTTGCCACTCCTGGCCGATCCAGTAGAAGTTTTAACCCCAAAGAAATCTGTCACATTATGCTCAATGTCTTTAAGAAGGCTATGCTTGGTTTATTTAATTATTTATTTGGTTTCACAATTATTTATTGGTTTCACAATAACTGCTAGAAACATTATTCTTTGAACAGTGCAGCACCCTCTAGTTGCCAGAACAGGAAGCAGTTATACCAGTTTTGAGTCTTACACATGCTCCAAACTCTGTAAGTTTCCATGGGCTGTTAGTAACACCTGGAAGGGCATGGAGCACAGCAAGGCTCTACTTCGCCTTGCGGAGATGGCTGTTTCTTATCCTAAACTTCTGTTAGCACAGACTGTAGGCTAGTTTTGTTTGCTCAGACTGCTCCCCTTTTAGCATGGGCTACTAGTAAACATTTATTAGGGTGATGTTCGTTGAGTGACAGAACAGTGGTATAATAATTAGTTAGAGTCAGAACATTGGGACAAGTAGAATCCGTTTTCACTTCTGCCCCTACCTCAGCCACAGTGCTGGGTTCTGCACTCTATTCCTGTTTTGGATTTATTTATCTGCGAGGTCAGAAGGTTGCCCCATGTAATTCAAAGACCATTTATCCAGAAAACATCTTAAAGTGGACCTGATCTCCAGGCCTGGAGTCTGACCTAAAATGAAGATCTTTGCTGCAGCTTTGGAAATAAGGAAATTTATAATGTTCCCAGTTGCTAATATTTCCCTGTAATTGGCTTAAAGGAGCAGGAGTAGATACCATCTAGCAAATAATCCAGGAATTGGAGAAACTCAGTTTTCACACAAAGCACGTGATGGTGTGGCTGGGAGATAAGGGTGGAATTCCTGGAGAGCTGTCTTTATTCATAAGGAACTCCTGAAGAGGCAGTCACCTTAGGAAAGACTGTGAACAGGCAGCTGCAGCTCTTGCTGAATTGGTGGTAAGTACAGTCTCCTTCAGACTTACACTGAAAAAACTCCTTGGAGTTTCTGTATTCTATGGAATTATATATGGCATTATGTGGGATTTTATATGGGACATTATGATAATGATGATTGGGTCTGGAAATTAGGGCAAGTCAACATCAAGAAGAGTGCTTCGGATTTTTTTGACAGGTAGATGCTCATTTAAATGAAACAATAGACTTATATCTTCCTAAAACAAGGGACTCTAGATAGGCTGACTAGACTCAGCAGGTGGACTTGCACTGGGGAACTGACAACAAAGTGGACAGTAGCAGGGATGACAGAGTATATGGGCTCCAGTGGGGTGGGAGGAGCTATGGGAGGATGCCAGTGGGGATGAGGGTATAAAGATGATTGTTTGAGATGTTCTGTATGAAATATGCACAAAAATATCAATAAAAATTATACACATTCAGAGATCCGTCTGCCCCTGCCTCCCAAATGCTGAGATTAAGGGCGTGCACCACCACACCTGACAATTTTTTTTTTAATTGAGATGGTCTCAGTGACAGGTGCTTGTCATCCTAGCACTCAAGAATCAGAGGCAGCTAGGGAATGAGTTGAGGCCAACCCAGACTCCTGAGCTTGGGCTACTCTCTAAAAATATACCAGTGGGCAAAGCATACCTCTAGAGGCATAGGCTGGCATAAGTTTGAGGTTAACATGGCCTATAGAGCAAGTTCAATGGCAGCAAGGGCTGCATGGTGAGACCCCCAGCTCTTCAAAACAAAACAAAACGAAAAAAAAGAAAATAGGAAACAGCTTAAAAGTAGCAAGTATATCCATTAAATAATTCTTCTAAGGAAGAATATGCTAACAAGAATGTATATAGTATTAAAATTTAAGTCACACGTTCTATTAGAAGAAAAAATGCCAAGAAGAGCAGGGGCTGTAGCTCAGTGTAGAACGTTTACTTCACATGGGGCTGTAGCTCAGTGTAGAATGCTTACCTTGCATTCTGAATGCCCCATGTTCAAATCCCAGTACAGCCAAAAAAGAAAAGTTGAAAAGAAATTAATAAGTAAAAGCAAAATCTTAGAAATATTCGGTGCTTATTCTCCATTTCTTCCTGTTCATCACAGGTGCTGTGGACTGCTTGAAACAAGTGACTGGAAGAATGGGTCACCCTGTCACACTGCCATGTACTTACAGAGTGTCTGGGAGAGTCACCACTATGTGTTGGGGCCGACAGTTCTGTCCTCTTTCTAAATGCTCAAAACCAATTGTTTTTACTGATGGACATCAAATTTCCTATAGGAAGAGTGTCCATTACAGGCTAAAGGGGGGATGTTCAAAAGGAAATGTATCTTTGACCATTGAGCATGCTCATGAGAGAGACAGTGGTGAGTACTGTTGTCAAGTGGAGATCCCAGGATGGTTCAACGATCAGAAGCTCAATTTCTTTTTGGATGTTATACCAGGTAAGCTTGCCTCGTTTCCTTTCATTATTTCTTCCAAGTAAATAGTACTATCTCTGCTATTAATGTGTTCTCTTCCTGGAACAGGGAAACACAAGGTTTGCTATTAACAGTTGCTTTTGATTTATTATTATTTTTTTGAGACATAGTCTCATGGCTGGCTTCCAATGGCCTTGAATCCTGGGTCCTCCAGCCTTATTATCTCCAGTGCTGAGAGTCCACCTTTGAGCCTCCACTCCCAGCCTCAAATCTTTGCTTTTGAGGAACAGAATAACATTTATTTGCTTGGATGAAGTCCTAAGACCAACCTTATTGTGTGTGTGTGTGTGTGTGTGTGTGTGTGTGTGTGTGTGTATGAGTAAGTGTATGCGTGGTTATATGCACCATAGGTTACAAGACAACCTATGGAGCTGGCTCTCTCCTTCTGCCTGTATATGAGTTCCAGGTATCTAATTCAGGTCAGTGGCCTTGTAGAGTAAATGCCTTTACCACTGAACCATCTTTCTGATTTATTGATTCGTGAATGGATGGATTGCAACACAAGGTCTTGATGTGTAAATCAGGTTGACCTAGAACTCTTTCCCCCTGCCTCAGCCTCCTGAGTGCTGGGATTACAGGAATATGCTGTGTGTGGAAGGTAATTTAATGAAGTCAAAGGAAACTGGGATACACTGTGTAAAGATGGAGAAAAGCAGCTTTGTGGGAAGAAATAATAAGGTTCTAATTATGTTTTTGCAGTTTTGAAATTATAATATTGACATGGCTGTAGTGCAGCCCCTCTGTCCTCCTCTGGAATCCACACATACACACACAACCTCCCCAACACATAAACATAACTTAAAATAATAAAAACAAGTCTTTTTTAAAAATGCCACAGGCACTCTGTAGAGCATTTTCGTAGCATGCCTACAGCCCTAGATTCAATCTCCAGGACTGCAAATACAAACAAACAAACAAAACCAACAAATCAATTAAAACGAAATAAGGCCTAGGATATGGCTTGGCGGTACAGCTCTTGCTTAGCATGCATCCGTAACACCTCGTGTTTACATTCTCAGCACTGGAAAAAAGCAAAGCAAAAAAAGGCATTGGGTCATAAAATGAAATTAATTTAAGCTAATTAAGCTTTTATGAAACTTAGAAATTCTTTGACAACAAAATCACAGCTCTACCACGCAGCAAGTCCGTAA
>NW_008333061.1:66497-69836 GCF_000622305.1 Nannospalax galili
TTTTTAAAAATTATTTATTTAATAACAACATACTTAGAAGAAGCATATCATTACAACACAATTGACATATTCAATAACGGTTTCCTGAGGTAGGATGCATCTCTTTCAAAATTGGCTGTAAATTTTTAGGTTTACAGTTGAATTATTACAGTTACACAATATTGTACTCAGTATAAACCCTATAAGACATAAATTAAATGACGTTTTAACCTTTAAAAAAGATCTCCATTTCAAAGGGAAGATGACCCTTTACTTTCACTAATTCCATGCATATAAGGACATAAATTATTTTTTCTTTCTGTTAAGGTGAAGCTGGCTAGATTTCAAATTACATTATATCCTTCATAAAGAAGAATTTTCAAACCAATTGTTCCCCATTCCTGAGGTTTTAGTTTATAGTTAGCAGACTTATGAATTAGGGAAAATTCCAAGCATGGTGGCACACGGAGGCAGAGGTTGGCAGATCTCAGTGAGATGGAGGCCAGTCTGGTTTATACAGCGAGTTCCAGGCCAGCTGGGGCTAAAAGGAGACCTTATCTCAAAAACAAATACACAAACATGTCAAACAAACAAACAGAAACTACTTAAAGGAAATGTGTCTACTTGATCAAAAGAAAGTGTGCATTTCTGCCTGATTCCTTTGCTACTTATCTTTACTACTAGGCATTGTTTTGTTTTAATTCAAGTCTTGAAACTCTGGGAAGCCCTCAGGCCTTCAATAAGCTGTTTAAATTTTTATAGCATATTTGATCCTTTTGCTTTTACAGGCTGAACCTCCCTACTTATAAAACACAAAATCTTAAGTGTTTCAAATTCTGAAACTTTGAGCACTGATTTGTCAATACAAGTGGAAGATTTTACATAATGAAAATTTTTTGATGCACACAATGACAAAATGTACAGTAACTTAAATTTAGGCTATGTATATAAACTGTGATATATGAACCATGCATTGATTCATGCTTATATTTGAGCCCCATCCACAAGATATTAATATGGAAGTATTCCAAAAGTTTTAGAAATAGCTAAGTTCTGAAGCTTCCTGTACCAAGCATCTTTGGATAAGGGAAGCTCAACATGTATTTTTTAGATGTGTGTGTCCACTTCTGACCCAAAAGTGCAAATGCTTTGTGATGGGCATTACATAGATGTCTCAAAGGCAAATAGGCTTAGCTATTCCTCAGTTAAGATGCAGGGCTTTATTGAGTATACTCTCAGGACTAAGTGAATTGTACATACTGGGTCTGGAACATGTTGTTTAAATCAATTGTTTGCCATTGAGAGGAACAAAATCAGCCCTAGGCTCTCCAAACTTTATCTCACAGAGATATTTAGAGAGATAAGTGAATCTAATAACCTGTCTTTGAAAAAAAAATGTTTCAGTAAAATAGGAGCAGCTGTTTCCATTTGGTGATAATTTCTCTGATGCCTTCTGCTGTCAGATTGTAGTTGGTGAATAATAAAGATCAGGATTTTAGGGAAGATGCTTCTGCCTGGGGACAGCCTCTTGGTATGCTAGGGTGTGGATTATTAGCAGGAAGCTCTTGTTTCTTCTTACTTGAGTGATTTGGACTTTCTGTTGATTTCTAATTCCAGAAATTCCAACAAGACCTCCAAGAATACCCACAACTACAGTAAGATCCACAACCACAAAGATACCCACAACGACAAGACCCACAACTACAAGGAGACCCCAAACTACAGTAAGACCCACAACCACAAAGATATACACAATGACAAGACCCACGACTACAAGGAGACCCCAAACCAAAGTAAGACCCACAACCACAAAGATACCCACAGCTACAGGAATTGCAGCTACAAGATCAACAGTTACAATAAAACCTACACCTACAGGACCCACACAAGCTCTAAGGTCAACAAGAGATGCCATCTCTTCTTCTCCAACACCTTCACAAGCACAGACCCCCAAACCAGGTAAAGCCCATGTGTTCAGGGCCAAGAGGCCTTCTCATGAGACGCTGTAGGCTACAAAGGACACACAATCAAGTCAGAATGACAATCTAGGGGAAAGGATCTTAACAGGTTTCCAAGCACGGCCTTCATACCCTCTTTGATTGTCTTTGTTCTTAAGTCATGTGTACTGTGTACAGTGTAAGGGTTTGCAGAGTGAGGGCACCTATCACTACATAGCAGACTCCTTTAAAATTTTTTAAAAATTCATTTTTATTTTAAATGTATGAATTTTTTACCTGCATGTATGTGAGTGTACCACATATGTGTGATACCCATGGAGCCCAGAAAGCCATTGGAACCCCTGGAACTGGAGTTGCAGATTGTTGTTAGCCACAATATGGGTTCTAGGAACTAAATCTTGGTCTTCCGCAAGAGCAACCAGTGCTTTTAACCACTGAGCCATTTCTCCAGCCTCATTTTATTAGATACTTGAAGGGATTCACTACTAGTCAGACAGAGCTGGATCGCCGGTCTAGGGTACTGATGGGGGAGGTGGGAATCTGGCCTAGCTGGGCATGACTTTCAGAAATAACAGAAAGCAAGGGTCAGGATAAGGAGACTGAATTTTCTAAAATTGAGCCCTCCAGCTAAGGGGAGTATTAAAGGAAGCTTACGTTAATCTTTTCTGAGCACACAGCAACATGCTACATGCTTTATGGCATGGTGTTTAATTCTCAGAACAACTGTATCTGATATAGTGTAGAAAATCTGGTCCTCGATAAGGCCTGCCATACAGAGTAGTGAGAAGGTAGCAGAAAATCCCTGCTTTGTTACTGCTAAGTGAAAAGTCCCTTGTCTTTATTAGATAGAAGTTTAGCAGAGTCTCCTACATAACATATATTAATATAGACTTTTTTCTTTGGGTGGAGTACAGGAGTCTAGAATGGAGAGTGTGAGATAATTCTGAACATTGGTAAAGCAATCTAGAACGTTTTTATGGATCTCATTTCTTCTGATAGTGAACTAATTAGAGAGCAGAGAGTGACCCAAAGGCCATCTTTGGATAAATCTCTGAGTAGTCAGAAGGTCAAGAAGAGGGTACTGTGCACATGGTGCCTAACAACCATCTGTAACTCCTGCTCCATGGGATTCAGCACCCTCTTCTGACCTCTGAGGGCATTGCATGGCACAGGTGCACTTACATGCAGGCGAAACACTCACACATGAAATAAAAATAATAAATAAAATATTTAACGTAAAAAAGAAGTGGGTACCATGAGCCACTCCTTCTCAGGAAGCCTGCGAGATGGCACTGTGGGAAATCGATGCCAATCTTTTATTTTTGTTTTCCTTTTTTGTTGTTGTTGTTTGAGGTGCCAATCTCCCTTCACAACCGACACAGCTCTTCTATCTTTCTCCTTC
>NW_008333061.1:71177-75806 GCF_000622305.1 Nannospalax galili
TTTTTAAAAATTATTTATTTAATAACAACATACTTAGAAGAAGCATATCATTACAACACAATTGACATATTCAATAACGGTTTCCTGAGGTAGGATGCATCTCTTTCAAAATTGGCTGTAAATTTTTAGGTTTACAGTTGAATTATTACAGTTACACAATATTGTACTCAGTATAAACCCTATAAGACATAAATTAAATGACGTTTTAACCTTTAAAAAAGATCTCCATTTCAAAGGGAAGATGACCCTTTACTTTCACTAATTCCATGCATATAAGGACATAAATTATTTTTTCTTTCTGTTAAGGTGAAGCTGGCTAGATTTCAAATTACATTATATCCTTCATAAAGAAGAATTTTCAAACCAATTGTTCCCCATTCCTGAGGTTTTAGTTTATAGTTAGCAGACTTATGAATTAGGGAAAATTCCAAGCATGGTGGCACACGGAGGCAGAGGTTGGCAGATCTCAGTGAGATGGAGGCCAGTCTGGTTTATACAGCGAGTTCCAGGCCAGCTGGGGCTAAAAGGAGACCTTATCTCAAAAACAAATACACAAACATGTCAAACAAACAAACAGAAACTACTTAAAGGAAATGTGTCTACTTGATCAAAAGAAAGTGTGCATTTCTGCCTGATTCCTTTGCTACTTATCTTTACTACTAGGCATTGTTTTGTTTTAATTCAAGTCTTGAAACTCTGGGAAGCCCTCAGGCCTTCAATAAGCTGTTTAAATTTTTATAGCATATTTGATCCTTTTGCTTTTACAGGCTGAACCTCCCTACTTATAAAACACAAAATCTTAAATGTTTCAAATTCTGAAACTTTGAGCACTGATTTGTCAATACAAGTGGAAGATTTTACATAATGAAAATTTTTTGATGCACACAATGACAAAATGTACAGTAACTTAAATTTAGGCTATGTATATAAACTGTGATATATGAACCATGCATTGATTCATGCTTATATTTGAGCCCCATCCACAAGATATTAATATGGAAGTATTCCAAAAGTTTTAGAAATAGCTAAGTTCTGAAGCTTCCTGTACCAAGCATCTTTGGATAAGGGAAGCTCAACATGTATTTTTTAGATGTGTGTGTCCACTTCTGACCCAAAAGTGCAAATGCTTTGTGATGGGCATTACATAGATGTCTCAAAGGCAAATAGGCTTAGCTATTCCTCAGTTAAGATGCAGGGCTTTATTGAGTATACTCTCAGGACTAAGTGAATTGTACATACTGGGTCTGGAACATGTTGTTTAAATCAATTGTTTGCCATTGAGAGGAACAAAATCAGCCCTAGGCTCTCCAAACTTTATCTCACAGAGATATTTAGAGAGATAAGTGAATCTAATAACCTGTCTTTGAAAAAAAAATGTTTCAGTAAAATAGGAGCAGCTGTTTCCATTTGGTGATATTTTCTCTGATGCCTTCTGCTGTCAGATTGTAGTTGGTAAATAATAAAGATCAGGATTTTAGGGAAGATGCTTCTGCCTGGGGACAGCCTCTTGGTATGCTAGGGTGTGGATTATTAGCAGGAGAAGCTCTTGTCTTCTTACTTGAGTGAGGACTTTCTGTTGATTTCTAATTCCAGAAATTCCAACAAGACCTCCAAGAATACCTACAAAACCAACAAGACCCAAACTACAAGACCCACAAACCACAGCAATACTCACGCCACAAGACGCACAACTTCAACTACAGCCATACCCACAACTATAACAAGACCCACACAAGTTCCAATGTCAAGCGTGTCCAGCTCTTCTCCTCCAAACCCTACACTAACTCAGACACCCAAACCAGGTAAAGCCCAAGTATTCAGGACTCAGAGGCCTTCCTATGACATGCTATACTCTACTCAGGACACTGAGTTAAGTCAGAAGTACAATCTAAGGGACGGTATCTAAACTGGTTTCCAAACACAAGCTTCACATGGTCTGTGATTCTTTTCTGCTCTTAAGTCATGTACACCTGCGCAGAATTTGAAGAGCCATTGTTAGAGACATGATATAAAGTGACTAGACTGTGATACTCTAGATAGAAGGGATATTGTTTTCAGTGCTACTGTATAAGACATTTTCCAAAAAGACCAGCAATAGTGTTTTGCACAGAGCAAAACCTGATGTCATGGAATGTGAGATAGCAGAAGGAAAAGGCCTTGAATGGTGGATTTAAATGCATCTGGACATT
The DNA here is from genome assembly GCF_000622305.1 of Nannospalax galili. Classification (NCBI taxonomy): domain Eukaryota; kingdom Metazoa; phylum Chordata; class Mammalia; order Rodentia; family Spalacidae; genus Nannospalax; species Nannospalax galili. Next base: position 73,367 of record NW_008333061.1, read on the forward strand.
GTCCTACACCGTTCTGGAAAACATTAAGTGCTAAGCAGAATAATTGCACTGACAGCAGCATCCAGCTAGACACCAAGAAAGAACAGTTAATGGTAAGAATCTAACTTATTACACATTTTACCATCTCTTACTGAAAATGTAACACAGAATATTCTGTATGACATTCAGGTTATCTTTCCTGAACCTGTGGATAGACTCAGATGTTAATGAAATTGGTGTTGTTGAAGGCACACACTCTGGAATAAGACAGAGCTGACACTGTCAGCAACAACCCCTGAGCTTATTGACTTATTTCATACAACTGGGCCAAAATGGGGAGAATAGAAATGTGCTTGTCAAATTTCAGGATGTTTCCCTCTCATTATGTAGAGCAAGGTTATTAAATGGTATTATTTAAGCTGGGCTGGTGGTCTGAGCCGGCTTTCCCAGTAGTCAGGCTGCTGAAGTAGAAGGACCATAGCCCGTGACCAGTCTATGCTACATAGTAAGATCATGTCTAACATGGGGAATTACTTAGAAACCGGGTAAAATACCACAGTAGTGTTCCCTTCCTTAGCCCAAAGTTGATCATTCCCCTCTCAAGGCATGTTGCTGGGAGTGTAAGTGGTTTTGACAGGAAGGGGTAGGTGAGGAATAGTGGTTCACACCTATGGAATTATGTGACAGAAGGAGTGAAACCCAGTATAAAATATTTCTTTCATGGATTTTTTTTTTTTTTAATAGGTCTTTGCTGTCAGTGACCGTTAGTGGAACTTTGTGTCCCAGGTGACCTAGGACAGTCCCGTGTTAGACTTGTTCTCCAGCAGCCCATTAGAAAAATCTAGATTTTTCCATTTATTTTAATGGAAGAAATTGAACAATGGTACTTTATCAAATTGGGCTATGTGGGCAAGTACAGCAAATCATGAATGAAAAGAGGGTACTTCCTTAGGGTACAGGGAAGAATTACCCCAAAGTACTAGGGAATGGATCAGTTAAAAACAGAAACAGTACCCTTGATGGAAAGAATATATCATGAATGTTTTCGAGGACGTGTTAATTTTCATTTCATTTCCCCCCACCCTCAAGTTCAGAGTGCAGCCACGTGAAAGATGTGTTCGTAGCGCCATAGGAAGAGCTTGTGCCAATTCCTTTGAACTCAGTCTTGTAAACTTGTTTCTGGCCTCTCTTTTAAACTAAACCATTCTGTACCTATTTGTTTGTTTATTCATTTATTTATTTGAAACAGTGTCTCACTATGTGATGCAGGCTGGCCTGGAACTTTCCAGGTGGTCTGGGCTGGCCCTGAACTCATGATCCTCTTGCCTCAGCCTCCTCAGTGCTGGGATTACAGACATGTCACTATTCTTGTTTCCATTCTCGGCCTTGGATCCTAATGTGCGGCTCACTGAGCCCCTGTCTTCTTGACACTTTTCAGTGATATTTTCAGCGTTGTGTGTTTCCTTATGCCATGGCTGAGCAGGTGCAGAAGGGACACCTCAGTCCTAATCTCTCTTAGAAAATAATTGTAAAAGGTGAGCTTTGCTTTCTGGAGCCGTTAGGGAACTGGTTGCTTTGATATGCTCTTTCATTTTATTTAACGTTAATGTTATCTTTCATTGAGTAACTTTTGTATTAACAACTGACAAAAAGCAGAGCATAGACGCTAATAGATGAGGTTCTTTTAGGTGCCAGGCAGACGCTGTGGGGGCAAGAGGGTGGGAGATGGGCTACACTGAGCCCCCAGGGAGTAGATCGGAAGGAGATAATCAGAAGGGACAGCAGATGCAAAGGCAATTAGTTATGACCAATGCCTCCTGTCCCCACACCCAGTGCCCTGCACTCATCTACACTGTTTCTGGTCTCTCAGGCTCTTATGTTTACTTTACTTGTGAAGTTCTTTCAGTTTATCCTGTGTAAATCTATATTTTTCTATGGTCGGTTATCTGCCCTATGTGATGCTATCTAGATTGCCTCATTTTGTTAACGATTGGCTCTATGCAAGGCCAGCTTTTTTCTTCAAAATCCGTGTCTCAGGGCTGAAGAGATGGCTCAGAGTTGAAGAGCACTCACTGCAAATTTCATGATTTCATCTTTCTTTACTGCTGAGTAAAACTCCATCGTATATATGAACCACATTTTCATTATCCACTCATCAATTGAGGGACACTTAGGTTGCTTCCATCTCTTAGCTATTGTGAAAAGAGCAGCAACAAACATGGATGTACAAGTGTCTCTGCAACAGGACAAGTTCTTTGGGTATATGCCAAGGAGTGGTATAACTAGATCAAATGGTAGGTTCATTTGTGGTTGTTTAAGAATTCTCCACACTGCTTTCCATAGGGGTTGAAAAAGTTTGCAGCCCCACCAGCGGTGGATGAGTGTTCCCCTTTTCCCACATCCTCTCCAACATTTGGTACCATTTGTTTTCTTGATCTTAGCCAGTCTGACTGGGGTGAGG
>NW_008333061.1:77336-95772 GCF_000622305.1 Nannospalax galili
TAAATAAATAAATAAATAAGAAAGGAGAAGATGAAGGACGGAAGGAAGGAAGGACAGACGGAAGGAAGGATGGAAGGAAGGAAGGAAGGAAGGAAGGACAGAAGGAAGGAGGGACGGATGGAAGGAAGGAAGGAAGGAAGGATGGATGGAAGGAAGGATGGACGGAAGGACAGAAGGAAGGACAGATGGAAGGAAGGAAGGATGGAAGGAAGGACGGATGGACGGAAGGAAGGAAGGGCAAGCCAGGAGTAGTGATACATGCCTTAATCTTAGAACTCAGTAGTCTAACATAAGAGATCGCATGTTTGAGGACAGGCTGGACTACCAGGACAGCCTGGGCTACAAAGTGAGAGTGTATCTCAAAAAATTCAGAGAAATAAAGGAATTAATAAACATATAACAAAGAAGTTAAAAAGAAAATAGTTTGACCCTTTTTAAATATTTTATTTATTAATTTTACTTTATGTGTATGAGTGTATTGCCTGCATGTATGTAAGTACACCCATGTCATGTAGTACCCCTGGAGGTCAGAAGAACACATCAGATCCCCTGGAACTGGAGACATGGACAGTTGTTAATCTTGGTCCTCTGCAAGAGCAGCCAGTACTCTTAACTGCTGAGCCATCTATCTGGTCCAATGACTCTTAAAAATATAATGTTTGAGTTTAAGAAGTTTATTTAGGCAGATCAGTTTGTTAGATATGCCCCATAAATGATATTTTAGGAAGCAGTGCAGGAGAAAGAGAGAGACAGAGATGGAGACAGAAAATGAGACAGTGAGAGAAAGGAGAAAGGGAGGGAGGGAGGAAGAGAGAGAGAGAGAGAGAGAGAGTTTTAGGCCAGCCTGATCAATGTAGCAAGTACCCATCTCAAAAATATAAAATAAATCACCCGAGTCAACATTTCCATCATCCTAGGAGACACTTTGAGTTTCAAATTGTCTTGGAATTTCACTGATCATTGCTGCCTCAGATTATTTGTTCTCATTTGACTATTCTAGGAGTTTCCAAGGTCCAATAAAGGTGGAGATCTAGGTTGTGTGCTCTAGGATGCAGTTTTCTGTGCTTCTAACATGTACCTCTTCAATTTCCTGTTTCCATAGGAAGCGATTCCAACCCCAAAGCCATGGGCAACCACTGCTAAGCGCTTCGTTGCTGGAATCTCGATTGCTCTCTTGGTGCTGCTGATTCTGAGTGCCGTGGCTGTGACAAGTAAGTAGCTCTGGGATTGTTCCTGAGGAACAGGGGCAAGGGTTCTCGGTCACTCTCCTGCCTTGAAGTAACTCCACATACCCTAGGGTTTTGATTTCATATGACTTCATTATCCCCAAATTTGAGACACACATGGTAATACCTGGACCTCCCAGGGGATGCTTTAGGATTTACCAAGTACTGAATGTGGTTTCTGGCATATGGTAAGTACATAGCACTCTTGAATCACTGCTATTATATTTCAAAAGTATTCCTGCTCTTTTTTAAAAATTTTATTTATTATTTTTATTTTATGTGTATGAGTGCATTGCCTACATGTGAGTGCACCTGTATCGTGCAATGCTGTGGAGGTCAGAAGAGGGCTTCGGATTCCCCTGGAACTGGAATTATGGATGGTTCGTAGCCACCATGTGGGTGCTGGAAATCGAACCGGGTCCTCTGCAGGAGCAGCCAGTGCTCTTAACCGCTGAGCCATCTCTCCAGCCCATTATTCTTGCTCTTTAAAATTCAAGGAGCTAAAATAGTGGTTGATTTTTCTTTTTCTCTTTCTTTCTTTCTTTCTTTCTTTCTTTCTTTCTTAATATGGTTATTTTTTGTTTCTTTTTTGGGGGGGTTAAAATGTTTTTAGTTTGTTAGTATTTTTTTTTAAACAGGGTCTCATGTAGCTCAGCCTGGTATTGAACTTACTATGTAGCTGAGGCTTACCTTCAAGTCCTCCTGCCTCCCTTCCATGTGCTGGGCTTACAGGAATATGCCACAATTTGGACAATACTAGTGCAACTTACTCTCCTTTATATTTCATTGGTTGGCCACATAAAGAGAGCAATCATTTAAAATTTCCATTAAAGAGTCTGTGAGATTTGGAAGGCAACAAACCATTATAATAATCGTCATGTATTCTTTCCTACCCTGGGGATCTGACTCATAGTGGTACTGTTGAAAGTTCTAGAACACTTATTTAGAAGAGGAAGCAAATGAGTCATTGAGACAAACACTGCATATCCAGTACTTGAACAGAGTTCTTCAGAGACAGCCAATCAGACCTGTGTGTTCCTTTCCTGCAGTGTGTGTGCACGCATGCTCACAGTCTTTCTGTGTCTTCCCTGTGAAAGAACTTTAGCCATCTACTTTTTTTGGTTTTTGGCCCTTTTGAGACAAGGTCTCCCAGTAGCCCCTGCTGTCCTGGAACTCGGTATGTAGACTAGGCTGGTCTTGAACTCACAGAGATCTGCCTGCCTCCACCTCCCAAGTGCTGGGATTACAGGTGTGGGCCACTATACGCAGCCTTCACCCATCTACTTTTTAAGGCACCATATTTGAGCTAATTACTGACCTGTTTCATACACCTGGGTAGAAAATGTGGCACTAAGAATGTGCTTGTCAAATTTTGCGGTTTCCCTCTATTTAGAACTAGGTTATTTAAAATATTATTTAACCTGGGCCTGGTGGCATGTACCTGTAATCCCAGCAGTCAGGCTGCTGAGGCAGAAGGATGACAGGATGTGACTAGCCTAGGCTACATTGTAAGATTTTGTCTAAAAGTGAGAATCCTAAGAGATTGGTTAAAGTACTGCAAGTGTGTTCCCTTCCTTAGCCAAAGTTGTTTACTCCTTTCTCAAGGAGGCAGTTACTGGAAGGATAAAAGTTTTTTGACAGGCAGGGGTAGGCGAGGAATAGGTTACTCATATGTACAGATGCATGCAATAGATATAGAGTATTACTTTAATGAGTTTTAATAAAAAGGTCTTTGGGGCTGGAGAAATGGCTCAAGGGTTAAGAGCACTGATTGTTAGCACTGGCAGCTAACAATCATCTGTAAATCTAGTTCCAGGGGATTCAATACCCTCTCCTGACCTCTGTGGGTACTGCAGGACACAGGTGCACTTACATACATGCAAGCATTACATGCATACACATAAAATTAAAAAAATAAATAAAATATCTTTTATCTTTTTTTTTACAGTGTTGGGTCTTCTCATCTTTTTATTGTCAATTAAAGATCAGGTAGAGCAACAAAATATCTTTTGAAAAGGTCTTTGATGCCAGTGACCCTTATTGGGACTTTGTGTTCCACATTGCCTAGTAGAGTCTTGGGTTAGATTTGTTCAGCAGTAGCCCGTTAGAAAAATCTAGACTTTTTCATTTCTTTCAATGAGAGTAATTGAACAATGTCATTCTAGCAAGTTGGGCTGTGTGGGTGAATACAGCAAACTATGAATGAAGATGCTTCTTAAGGCTTGCAGGAAGGAATTACCCAAAGTTACCAGGAATGGATCAATTAAAAACAGAAACAATACCCTTGATTGAAATGTGATGTCATGAATGTTTTTGATGACATGTTAATTTTGGTTTCAATCTCTCTCACCACCCCCTACCCCAATTCAGAGTGCATTCGCTTGAGAAAGAAGATGCACTCACTAAGGTAAGCTGGAATGCTTTGTGCCAGTTCCTTTTGAACTCATAGACTTACAAACTACTAAACCATTCTGTATTTATGTATGTATGTATGTATGTATGTATGTATGTATGTATTCATTTATTTATTTGAGACAGGGTCTCAGTATGTGGTGTGGCTGTCCTGGAAGTTGCTATGTAGCTTAGGCTGGCCTTGAACTCATGAGCCGCTTGCCTCCTCCCGAATGCTGGGATTACAGATGTGTGTTGCTATGCTTGGTTCCATTCTCGACCTGGGATCCTAAACTGTAGTTTCCTCTGCCTCTCTCTTGGTATCCATACTTTTCAGTAATCTTTTCAGCATTCTGCATTTCCCTATGTTTGTGGCTCAGCTGGTGCAGAAGGAGCTCCTCAGTCCTAATCTCTTATAGAAAAATGCTGAATTGCGGCAGCTTTGCTTTGCTTTGCTTCATTTTATTCAATGTTATCCTTCACTGAGTAACTTTTTTTATTAAAATCTAATGAAAAAAGTAGAGCATGAATAAGCCAATAGATGGGGTCCTTTTAGTTGCTTTCAGACAAGGGCTGTGGGGATGATAAGGTGAGTGATGGGTTATTTCAGTGGGCCTCAGGGGAGCCAAAGATTCAGAGGAGATAATTGCTGAATGAGTGGCAGGTTTAAAGGCACTGGGGCATGACAGCTGTTTCAAAGCTCCACAGAAAGTTCCCTATACTCACTTATACTTTATTGTTTGGCCTTAAAGCCTTCAATTTACCGTACTTGTGGTTTTCTCACTCTTCTGTATAATTCTCCCGTGCTTCCTCTTCAACGCATGTTGATCTCCCCTCATGTGAAGTCATCTAGCCTGCTTCATTTACTTAAAGATCGGCTCTATGCAAGGCTGGTTTTTAAAATCAAAATCCATTTCCCTCAGGCTTCCATCCATTTAGCCCAAATCTCCTTTTGGCAGTTTATACACAGACTTCCCTGTGTCTGAGTTCATCTCATGAGCCAATTCCAGAGGGTACCTTGAATAGTATTAGGCACCGAGTGAGTGCGCGGGACATCTGGCTTTCAATGTTTCAGTGTCCTTTGCACAAATAAATCTATGAAGTCCAAACTACTGTTATTTGTACCACACACATTTGAAAACAGGCTCAAAAATATGAAGAAGCATCTGATATCACACTACAGAGTTCCACAGCATCCATCTCAGGAACCCATGCTTACACGTCTCGTCACTAACTGCATCTGACAGTGGGAACAACGCACTTGTATGTGCAAAGCCATGGACCAGCATCCTTGTAGCCTTTTGATATGCTTATGACATAATCTTTTTTAAATGTTTTACTTTTGTTTTGTTTTCTTTTGTTTGAAACTAGCTATCACTATATAGCCCCGGCTGGCATGGAACTCTCTATGTAAGCCAGGCTGGCTTCAGACTCACAGAGATCTGCCTGTCTCTGCCTCCAGAGTACTGGGATTGAAGGTGTTATTGTGTGTGTGTGTGTGTGTGTGTGTGAGAGAGAGAGAGAGAGAGAGAGACAGAGAGACAGAGAGACACAGACAGGAGACAGAGAGACAGAGAGACAGAGAGACAGAGAGACAGACACAGAAAGCATGTTTGTGAGTGTGATGTATACCTACGTGTGTGGTAGGTACACAGTTTTGTATGCTCACAGAAGCCTTTGAGGGCACTCAAAGTATCCTCTTCTATCACTCTCTGCCTTTTTTTCCTTGAGGCATAGTTTCCCCTAGGCCTGGAGCTCACATTTTTGACCACGCTGGTAGTCAGGGCACCCCAGTGATCCTCCTGTCTCCATCCCCCTCATGCTAGGATTACAGGTTTTCAGCAGATGTTCTGCTTGTTACATGAGTATTGGAATTTGAACTTTGGTCTTCAAACTTATCCAGCAAGTGCTCTTAACATGAGTTAAGATTGTATGAGTGTATTGCCTGCATGCATGTGAGTGCACCTGTGTCTTGCATTGCCATGGAGGTCAGAAGAGGGTTCCGGATTCCCCTGGAACTGGAGTTAAGAACGGTTAGTAGCCGCCATGTAGGTGCTGGGAATTGAACCCAGGTCCTCTGCAAGAGCGGTCAGTGCTCTTAACCGCTGAGCCATCTCTCTAGCCCCAAGGTTTGATTTTTAATCACTTGGTTAAATAGTAAAATATTGCCTGGCTTTGTGGCACCCACCTTTAATCCTAGCATTCTAGAGGTAGAGGTAGGTAGTCCTCTGTTAGTCAGAGGCCAACTCAGTCTCTGTATTCATAGGGGTACATAGTGATACCCTGTCTCAAAAAAAGTTGCAGAAGGGGCTGGAGAGATGGCTCAGCAGTTAGGAACACTTGCTGCTCTTCCAGAGGATCTGGGTTCAAATCCCAGCACCAACATGGCAACTATCAACTTTCCATATCTCTAGTTCCAGGGGATCCAACACCCTCTTCTGGCCTCTGCAGGCATTACACATACATGGTGCGCTTACATACACTCATACACATATACTCATACACATAAAATAAAAGTAATAAATAGAATATTTTTTAAAGTTGCAGAAAAAGTAACAAGAGGAGAAAAAAATTGAGTGAGGTGGCACACACCCATTATCTCAGTACTCAAGCTGAGGCAGGAGGATTGTGAATTTCAGGCCAGTGTAGACTGTAGCAACACCCTGTCTCAATAATAATAATGATAATAATAATAATGTAAAATAAAAAACTGAAAAAGACAAGTAAATCTAACCTACTAAGAATTCTGGACATTTGCCATGGCATTTTCTTTCTAGCAAATATACCACACTGATTCTTTTGAGTGTACTGACCCTAAACTCCACCCACGTGGCAGACTCCAGCAAAGAGAAGCTTTGTCTCTCAGTTGCTTTTGAATACTCAGCACAGTCATGTTCTTCATGTGGCTGATTGAAGACATTCTCTTCATTTCTACATTCCAGTAACAGAAATGTTCACTATATAGACCAGACAAACCCCAGCGGTGTCAAAATGCCACACGAGTTAAAGTTAGTCTGTCTTTTTCTATGGTTTAAACTCCACAAGGTCTATTAAATTCAAGCATCCATCCATGGGACTACCCTAGTTCACAGGGAACATAGAGTAAGCTCTCCAAGTAGTCCCTCCACACACCTCCCACAACTGATGGGAAGGACAGGTGCACAAAACGCCAACAGTTCTCTCAAAAAAATGAATTTCTTCACCTACAATGCCTGATGCTTTTGTGTAATCAGTGTGTGTGTGTGTGTGTGTGTGTGTGTGTGTGTGTGTGAATAGGCGTGTGTGCCATGGCATGAGTGTTGAGGTCAGAGGATCGTTTTGTGCACTTGATTCTATCATCTCACCTTCACGTGGATTCTGGGGATGGAGCTGAGGTTGGTAAGTTTACATCTTTACACGTTGAGCCATCTCACAAGCTCCCATGTTGCTTCTCACAAGCTCACAGTGCAAAGTTGCAGATACACCAGCCATTCATTTCTTACCTCAATGACAAGGTACACATCTTGATTAGGTAACTCCGTTTGATGCTAGATAGCTGTCTTTTTATAGTTTCCATTTTGTGTTCTATTATCTGAGTATCTTAAAGGATCTTCTTTCTTAAATGTTTCTTAGGTTGTTTAATGCTTACTAAACAAACTTCTCTACAACTTAATGCCCAGGTTTCTGTGTAGTACCTACTCACTCTTTTAGTTTTTGTGGATGAGGTTCCTGGAGTCCTGGAACCCAATCTATCATAAGTGAAAGCTCTTCTCAGACTTCAAGTGACCACTTGTTCTTACTCTTCTCCAATAACTGTCTCTGCAGCTTGGTTGCCTTCTGCATCTCTAAGAAGGGAGCTTTTCAATATGCAGTTCTGCAAGAACCCCAAGAAGACAAAGTCTACCTTATTGAAGACAGTCTTTATCCCATGGACTTCTTGGCATTCTGAAGAACCTTCTGCCCATGACTGCTGAAGACAGCAGCCAGATACGACCAAGCCAGACACCCTTTAAACTCCAGGACTCTTTTCTGTGCCAGTTGATCTGGTGCCTGACTTGTCAGTAGCTGGTGGCTCACTAGCCCTCTACACTGAACCTCACTGTTAATATCATCCTAGTCTTTACAACAACACTACACAGTCTCTTTTGTCACTCCAGAGTTTTCTCTCAAGCATTAGCACTTCAAAATTTGTGTTTCCTTAGATCTCATAGTTCTTGAATCCATGAGATAATCTTTGGTAGTATAGGTAATGAACTTTTATGTTGTTTACTAAAACCATCAGAAAGAGAGAAATTGGGGCAGGAGAGATGGCTCAGCAGTTAGGAGCACTGACTACTGTTGCAGATGATCTGAGTTCAAGTCCAAGGACCCACATGGCAGCTGACAACTGTCTGTAACTTCAGTTACAGGAATCATATGCCCTTTTCTGACCTCCCTGCATCTTGTATCACATGGGTGCACTTACATACATGCAGGCAATATACTCATACACATAAAATAAAAATAATAAAATATTTTTTAAAAAGAAGAAAGAAATTGGAGTTAAAAGTAAAAAGGGGGGTGTTTAGAGGGTTTACATCATTCAGAAGCATTTCATGATTAACTTTTCTATTGTAACTGGAAATGTCACTTTCTTTACTTCAAATCATGGAGTTATATTTTCATTTTCCTCATAGATAAACTGTGGGGAGCCAGTATCACCATTAAAGGTATGCATGTTTTCTCATGGCTCTGAATATGTATAAATGGACGAGTGTTATATGTTAGGTTCCCCTAGTGAGCATTGATCCAACAGATATCAGAAGAAGAAAGTCACTTGCCATGACAGTTTACCCTTTAGAGCCTTTTCCTCTACACTAGTGTCTTTATGTTAAGTATTTCTAGAAACACCTGTCAGTCTCTAAAGCCGTTTTAGAAGGAGGAAGGACATTAATGAAAGCAGGAAACGGGGGATCAGGAACAAAGGTTTTCTGCCTGAGGAATGTTGTAATCCAAGTAAAATAATATTTGAAAACGTCACTGGTGTCATTCAGGGTTCTAAATTTCTAAATTGTCTGAAGACCACATTTTATATGTTATTTCAGAAGGGCAAAGCATTTATATAGTGAATTTATTTTTCACCATTAACTGAAATATTTGGACTAAGAGTAAAACAAATACTTATTGTAAGGATATCTTCTCTGGCCGGTTTGACTGCCTAGTAGAAAGAATTTACAAATGGGTTCTGATTTTACATTCACATTGAGTAAGCCCTGAAAATATTACTTTTCAGTTCAGAGATTCTAAGACCACGGTGGCTGAGGACAGCAGGATGGCAGCTTTCAAATGCCCCATTTTCCACATTGTCAGAGCTGTTCCACAGAGTTCTAGGGCAAGAACAGGTCTTCGGAGGGCTCTTTGGGCGAGGTCAAAATGGGACAGGTTGCATTCTGGGTTAACTATATTGGTCTGCCCTCATCTGCTTTAGAAATTCATTGTGTTTAAATTACAATGTTTTCTTTTCCTTGTATTTGAAGCAATACACATCAACACGAGGCTTTAACAATGAAAGATTTGTAGCTTTTCTAGAGAGGTTTGTAGCTTTTCTAGAGGTTGTCAGACCAGGCTGCAGTGCAGCGGTGTGTCCACTAGATGGGTCCGTCCTCTCTGGACTATCCCCGCTCCTTTCTGAGTCCTGCCTGGAGCCTGCAGGGCTCTGAGGTGCTGCTGCTGCTAGGTTCTTCATGTTCTTCCTAGAGATCTGTGACATGGGAAAGGTCCGCAAATCTGGCTGCTGTGGGATCCACATTGCCGTAACTTGTTTGAACTCAGGGACATGGTGACTAGTTGCATTCTGTGAAACCAAATATGTCGAACTTGACTGGAGATATGATTACATGGTAAAGAGCCCTGCAGCTCTTGCAGAGGACCCAGGTTGGGTTCCCAGCACCCAAATGGCAGCCAGCAACCCTCTGAAACTACTGTTACTAGGTATCTGACATCCTCTTCTGATTTCCCTGGGCATTGCATGCACAGGTACACGTACATACGTGAAAGCAAGCCACTCATACACATATAAATAAATAAAAATAAGAAAGAAAGAAAGAAAGAAAGAAAGAAAGAAAGAAAGAAAGAAAGAAAGGAGCTTAATGGAAAGCATGTAATGTATATGATTAAGGATGGGACCTGTATAGTGTTAATTGCAATGAAATGTTTCTGTAAGTCTTTGAAGGGCTGGAAAGATGAGTAAGTGCTTAAGAGTGCTTGCTGCTCTTTCGGAGGACCTGAGACAGGTTCCAGCATCCATATCTGCCTGCCACAGCTGCCTGTAAGTCCAGCTCCTAGGGATGTGATGCCCCTTTCTGGCCTCTGCAATTACCTGTACATACATCATGTACATGACATACAAATAAAATAAATCTTAAAAATAAAAAAACCAAAACTTGATGCCGAGTAAGTTAACCAGGCTTCAGGGTGTGGACCCACACCAAGGGGCATTTGGAGACACAAATTTGATTCAACAGTCCTTAAAAAATGTATAGATAGAGAGGGAGAGAGGGAGAGAGGGAGAGAGGGGGAGAGAGAGAGAGGGAGAGAGAGAGAGAGAGAGAGAGAAGAGAGACAGATGGAGTCAGAAAAAGAGGAAGAGAGAACATGAAATCAGACAAGCTATTAGGGGTGCAGCTAGAAGAGCGGGTCTAAACATGATTAAAATATATGAAATTCACAAAAGTCAAATAAAAAATGAAAAAAAGTTGCTATTAAGTTTTCAGAGAAAGAATGTTACTTTCTTTGTGTGTTGTGTAACTATGCTGATATAAATAATGTATTTGTCTTCAAAAAGTTATTAAAAAGAAGGGGCTGGAGAGATGGCTCACCATCCATATGGCAGCTAACAACCATCCACAATCCAGTTCCAGGGTATTTAGTGTCCTCTCTCTTCTCCACGGGCACTGTATGGCATGGGTGCACTTACACACATACACATGAAATAACAATAAATAAGAAAAAATTGAATTAAAAAGCCTTTGAAAAGTGGAAAATACCACAAGTACAATTTTTCCCTCAGTAGATTTTGCAGTTAGTATCAGCTCAGTAGGTGACTTAGCTATTGTTACATTCATAAATTTGTTGTATGGTATCTTTCCCTTTTCTAAAGAAATCACATTTCCCTTTGAAATAGTTGTTTGTAATTTTTTGCTTCATGAAAAACTTCTCAACTCTGAGAATTAAAAGATTAGAAAGGAAAAGGGAGAGGTATTTTATTAAAATGAAAAAATCCCCATTTATTGCTTTAATCTCTAGCGCTCAGTCCAGTGCCTGGCTCCCAGCAGGGCTTCAAGAAACTGGTCACAGGCCCGACTGATGGATGGGCCTTGCAGGAATGCTTCAGTGACATTTTTGTATTTTTGCTCCATGGTGACTAGCCGGAATTGTACATGGTCCATCTCAGGCTATTTCATCTGATATATTAGAAGGTTTCTTTTTCTTACCCTGTCCTTTCTCTGAAACACTGCTTCTTTGATGATTTAATGTGATACACATCAGAATGCCCACAGGATGTCTGGTGTGACAGGACATAGAACTGGGGCTTCCTCAGATGTGACTAGACTTAGCAGGGAGGAATTCCTGGTGGTCAGACACCCAGGGGTGCAGGGTGGCCCCCAGTGGGTATGGTTGCCACTTGTGATTGTGCGGTAGACAGAAGTTAGAAGATATACCAGTCTCTCTGGAGAGCTAACACTGTGCCTGCACAGAGCTCTCCCTTGATTTTCCCTCTCAAGAACTCACGTTCCCACGTCTTTCCTTCTACAGTGTCCTGCTGCTGCTGCTACTAACTACTAACAAGTGTGGGCCTAGACCTCCACCCTGGGAGAATGACACTTCATAGAGGGCAGGAGAGAGATACAAGTAGGGTCCTAGCACTGTTGTTTGTAATAACCCAAGTTTAGAAGTAATCTAAATATCCACCACTGGGGGACTAGGTCAATAAATATGATATATCCACAATAGGAGCATTGAGCACCACTGAACAGAGTGGAACAGAATGCACAGGTACAGTGCTGCTGAGCAAATCAAGGAGTGGAGTCATGTATGCATTGGCTTCTGTGTGCCGCATTGCCGGGGAACGGGAATGTGTGGGTATTACTTAATGTTTGGGCTGTGTGAGGGGAAGGTAGGAAATAGGAAGAGCTGAGAGGAGTCACGATTTCATATGCCCCTTGTGATTTGAATGTTTATCATGCGTGCTGGACAGCTTTAGTTATCAACATGACACACCTGGGTAGAGGGAGCCACAGTTGGAGAATTGGCTCCATTGAACTGGCCTGTGACCACGTCTGTGAGACATCTTCTTGATTGCTGAGTGATGCGGGAGGGCCCAGCTCACTGTGGGTGGTGCCACCCCAGGAAGGTGGTCCTGTGTTGGATAAGAAAGCAGGCTGAGGATGGGCTAGGGGAGCAAAACAGTAAGCAGCGTGCCTCCATCGATTGTGCTCCTGCCTCCGGGTTCCTGCCTTGGGCTCCCAAAGTGATGAACTGTGACTCCAGAGATGTAAGCCAAATAAACCCTTTCCTCCTCAAGTAGGTATTGGTCAGAGTGTTTTGTCACAGCAATTGAAAGCAAACTAGAGCATCATGTATATGTGTAAGAATTATCATAAAAGAATTAATTTAAACCTCAAAACCTGAGTAGTTTCAAATACGCAAATATTTTTGCCAAGACATTTTATTCACTGGAGAAAGACACAGAGAGGGAGGGAAAAACACAGAGATGAAGATGTTAGCGCACACGTTCTTGGCTAATGAACCAACAACTAACTCTGATCCCAGATAGATGGTCAGTCTTTTTGCCCAACAATGACTACCTTTTGATTGGGAAATTCCATTCCCCTTTCTTTTCAGGTTCACAGAATTGGTCAATAATTCTCAAGTGGGGCAGTTCTGAATGTGAGGTTCTGGGAACCCACAACACATGGGAACTGTTAAAAATGCAAGTTAACGGAATCAAACTGAGCCAGAATCTCTAGGAATTGAGCCTAAAATTCTCTGGGGTCCTGGCTGGCCTTAGACTTACTAGGTAGCCCAGGATGGACTCAAAATCATTGCAGTCCTGCTACAGCCTACTTACAGCTGAGATTTTAAGCATAAGTCACCACACCTGTCTTGTTTTTTGGTTTTTAAGAAATTGTCAGGCTCACCTGGAACTTGGTACGCCATTTGGTCTGTCATCTAATTCAGGATCCTCCTGTCTCCACCCATGAGTGCCAGGGTTGCAGACATGCACCATCACAGTTAGTGTCTTAACAGGGCTTTCTACTGCTTCTGTGGCCTCTCAAGGAGAGAATCATTGCAATGAATCACCTCCCCACTGGCCAGCAGCATCCTGTCTTCTATATAGCATCACTGCAGAGATGGACCCACCTCCCTCACAGTCCTGCTCTCCTTCCCTCTCTACTCAGGGTCTTCGGAAGCTGCATATCTAGCGGAGGTGGGTAAGAATGCCCATCTGCCTTGCAGCTACGCTCCATCCACCTCAGGGACACTGGTGCCTGTGTGCTGGGGCAGGGGACCCTGTCCTTGGTCTCAGTGTGCTAATTTGGTGTTCAGAACTGATGAAAGAAATGTGACGTATCAGAAATCCAGCAGATACCAGCGAAAGGGGAATCTCCACAGAGATGTATCCCTGACCATAGAGAACGTGACTCTAGCTGACCGTGGGACCTACTGCTGCAGGATAGAGTTCCCTGGTCCAATGAATGATGGAAAATTCAACATGGAGTTGGTCATCCAACTGGGTGAGTAGACCTTTCCACATCCTCTTCATGCATGAGATTCATCTGTGGATCATAATATCATAATAAAGTTACATATTGTTGTCACCTCAGTCTTCCCTAACTATACAGTCTTGGGGATGGGCCCTGAGAACCTAGAAGTCCAACAGGCCTCACTTGTGATTCCCAGTGATGGTTAATTCCTTCCATATGGTTTCAAACTCTTGGATGTAATCTTCAGAAGGGTAAGAAAGCCCAGCTGTTGTTCAAGTCCATGACTGATCTTTAGAATCATTTGGAAAGTCTCTTAAGGATAACAGGTGTGTAACCCCATCCGGAAGTCAGGAATCACAATCTCTGTAGACAGAGTCCAAGTTTTATCCTTTTACAAAAATTTATTGCAGGTACAACCGGGACTGTGAACCACTTGGCTGTATATTTGTACTGAGGGTGTGTATATGTGCATGTCCTTGTGTTTTAAAATTTATAACACATGGGCTAGAGTTGAAACTTAGGGATAGAGTGCTTGCTGAGCATACTTGAGGCCCTGGTTTCAATTCCCCAGTGCTACATTAAAAAAAACTATAGCAAATACTTTGTGTCCAGAAGGATGAGAGTTCAAAACAACTCTCCTTTGCACTAATTGTGTAGTCTTGGGGAAGTTATTTCTACTCTGTGTC
Organism: Nannospalax galili; assembly: GCF_000622305.1. NCBI lineage: Eukaryota > Metazoa > Chordata > Mammalia > Rodentia > Spalacidae > Nannospalax > Nannospalax galili. The sequence continues at coordinate 91,365 of NW_008333061.1, forward strand.
CTCTTATGCTGTAAATATAACTACTTACACATAGACCATTGGGCCACTGGAAGGATTTGATGAGGTAATATTCTGCAAATCTTTTAGTGCAATCCCTTGTGCAACTGTTAGTTCTGTCATTACTTAGCCTGTAGCTAAGATGGCTGCAGCATGCCTCTGTCCCGCATCTGCAGCGTGGGCTCCACCTGCAGTGAAGGTGTCCGTGTAGGTTTGGAAGCTGAGGATGTGCTCTTCATCATTGTCTTTCACATGTTCTCTGCTGCCTATGAGTCCCTGAAACAAGCTTGCTCCTCGTAGAAAAGCCTTGTCCTTGGGCCGAAAAGATGAGTGGGTAAACGTGCTTGCCCCCAAGCCTGAGGACATGTTTGATCCCTGGATCCCATATGATGGAAGGAAAAACGTTTTCCTCTGACCTACACATGCCTGCAGCAGCTGTGTATGTGTCCTACCACCACACACACCACATAATAAATGCATAAATACATGAATAAATAAGTGAATGAATTTTTTAAAAACCAATAAAATAGCCTTGTCCATAATGCTGGTTTCTGACCCCAGCCGAGCACAGGAAGACTTTACTACAGTCCTTTCAAGAACACTTACTTCTGAGGGAAACGGCTCAGGTAAGACTTGGAACACAGGAAGAGTATCTTTATAGTTGGTGTCTATGTTCACAGGGTTTTGAACATGAAAAATAGCCAAGAAAGGCACTTTTAAAAATACAGGCAAGGACTGGAGAGATGGCTCAGTGGTTAAGAGCACTGACTGCTCTTGAAAGGGCCTGGGTTCAATTCCCAGCACCCACATGGTGCCCAACAACTGTCCATAGTTCCAGTTCCAATGGAATCGGATGTCCTCTTCTGACCTCTGCCATTGCACAACATGGGTGCACCTACATACATGCAGGCAAAACACTCATACACCTAAAATAAAAAGAATAAATATTTAAAAATAAAGGCAAAGGTCAGGCATGATGGCACAGGACCTTAGTTCCAGGACTCAGGAGGCAGAGGGAGGCAGGCAGAACTCTGTTGCCAGCCTAGTCTACATAATGAGTACCAGGCCAGCAGGACTACACAGTGAGCCCCTCGTTGCAAAGAAAAACAACAACATGAGTATTTCTCTACACTTCAAATTTTGAGGTGAGCAAGGTGGTGGAAACCTGTGTGCTGAGAAAATGTCACCTGGGTTAGGATTCTGCATTAGCCACAACCTAGCCACCGGACCTGGGCCAATGCCTTTCACTTCGCTGGATCTCAGCTGCTTCTGTCCAATGGGTAGACACAGAGACCTTTGGATTCCTGTACCAGGGAAATGTAATTTTGGATAGTCACGGATTATGCTAAATAAGGAATGAAAACTCTCTGCTGCTGCTATCATTTTATTTTAAAAAAAACTTTTGGTACTGATTTAAATTTTTGGAAAAAATAGTACATTTTTAGTTGTTCACGTGTGTGCGTGTGTGTGTGTGTGTGTGTGTGTGTGTGTGTGTGTGTGTGACTTTTACCTGTCACTAGAGATATTCCCTTGAGGGGGAGTGGAGTTAAGAATTAAAAGTTATATTTTAAGATTTCCATACTAGCCAGTGCTATATAGTGAGAGTCTGTCTCAAAATTAAACAAAAAATTCATCTGAAAAAGTGTCATGTAGCTCAGGCTAGACTCAAACATGCTCTGTATTCAGAGATGGTCTTGAACTGATCCTCCTTCCTCTACCTCCTCAGTGCTGGGTTTACAGTCATGGTTGACCATGCATGGTTTGCACAGTGCTAGGGATCAAACCCAGAGCAAGCACTCTTCCAATTGACCTCCATCCCCATCCCCTATATTGAGATATGTTCCTGAGATATGTTTCTTCCAAGTTCCATCATGAAGAGATGGACTTTGTCACAGGCCTTTCCTGAGTATATTGAAATTATCATGGGATTTTTACCTTTGAATCTATTTATGTACTACACTTGATCTTAGCCAAAAGGCCAGAGAAGAGATTGGCTCTTTTAAAACAATATTTTATCTATTTTATTTTATGTGTATGGGTGTTATGCCTGCATGTGTGTAAGTGCACCCGTGTCATGCAATGCCTGTCTTACTATGTATCTCTAGCTGGCCTGGACTTCACTATTTAGAGCAGGCTGGGCACAAACTCGCTGTGGTGTTCTTGCCTCTGTTTCCCAAGAGTTAGGATTAGATTCACCGTACTTGGCTCAAAGACATCTCAACATATTAGAATGTTTTTTTTTTCTTGCTTCTATATCAATCCCAATGTGAAAGGCTGTTTGTTTAAATTTTTTCATTTAAGCTAGCTGTATTGGATCATACCTGTAACCTCAGCATTCAGAAAGCTGATTCAGGAGGACAGCCATGAGTTTTGTTTAAGACACCCAATCTATATATTAAATTCCAGGCCACTCTAGGCTATATAGAAAGACCCTGTCACAAAACATTCAATAAATAAAATTATTCATTTTTTTATATTCAAGACACTAATAAGGAGTACCCAGAGAAAGGAACGTATGCACTCAGCTCTAGATTAATGCTGCATTTTGCTGTGATTCTGGTGTCCCCCACTACCTCAGAGCAAAAGAAAAACCGTTACTTTCTAGTGGCTCCTTGGGTGAAATGATTTACCGCCAAAGTCTGATGATCTGAGTTTGATACTTAATGCCCATGATGGAATGACAGAGCTGACTATGTCTATATAGTTGTCTATGTAGAGATAGTCTATATAGTTGTCTTCTGACCTCCGTTACATGTGCTACAGTATACGCATATATTAATAGTAATAGTAATAATAATAATAATAATAAGTGACTAAAATTTTGGAAACACTTGCAGGGCTTGCTGGTGCTCCTCATTTTTTATATCAGTACACAGAGGCAGAGGCAAGCAGATTTCTATGAATTTGAGGTCAGTCGGCTCTACATAGAAACCTTCAGACAAGCCAGACCTACACAGCAAGGCCCTGTCTCAAAACAATAAAATGGTACAAATTACATAAGTGAATTCTTCAAGAGTGTGTCAGGGGTCCGTATTCATTTGACTCGGGTGTTTACTTATGTGCTTGTAACTGGTGTTGAGCATTATGTGCTTGTCCTTTCCGCTATGTTACCAGTGACCACATTTGAGACCCTCTGTTGCCCACAGTGCTTAATACTCAGTGCCTTGTGCACAGGACTCTACAGTGCAGAAACAGTGGGTGCTCACTACATGGAGCTTTTAACTTCCTTGGTTTTTAAGTTTTGTTGTTTGTCGTTGCTTTGTTATTTTTAGACTAGGTCTTGCTATATAGCCCATTCTGGATTCAAACTCACCACCTTCTTGCCTCAGCCACCAAAGTTCTGGAATTATAGATGGGTACCACCAAGCCTAGTTAGCTTCTTTGCTTTAAAAATGTTTTTATTCAGTGCATCCCTCAACTCTCACCAGTGAAGCCTCCTTATACAACAGTGTGCGATGCACGCAAAAGGTAAACTTTTAAAGAATAAGAGACTGCAGAGTGTGTGTCCCTGGATAGGACTCTCCACCCATGGCTCAGGGACCAGTACCCAAGAGGGGGCGGAAAGATTGTGAGCCAGGGCTGGTCCATGAACGTAGGAAAGCAGAGACTTTCAGGCCACTTGAAGCTTCTACATATGAACTTATGGCAATGGTGGCATCGAGCACAGGACACATGCCAACTCAATCAGACATGGGCCCAGAGTGGAGTGAGGGAAATGAGCAGCAGGTTGGGAATTATTGGAGATTGATCACTACTGGGTGAGGGAGAGTAGGCCATACCATCAATCTCTAGATAGGCTGACTAGACTCCAGTGGATGAATTTGCATTGAAGGACATCTGGGTACCGATGCTTGACTCGATAGGACTTAACATGTGTAGAGGAATATATGAGGTCTGGTGGGGGGTAGGGGGTGAGGTCATGGAAAGGGGAAGGGGTCTAAATTGGACTAAGAACTGTTGTATGAAATGTGTAAAAGCTCAATAAAATTTAAAAAATATTTTTATTTTTTAAATTTTTATTGAATTTTTTTGTATTTCATACTGAAAATCATCTTTACACCCTCTCCCCTTTGACACACTGCTATGCCCCCCCCCACTGGAGTTCATACATTCTGTCATTTGTATTAACATCTATTATGTAAAGTTAGTGTCCTAAGATATGTCTCAGTGCAAGTTCATCCACCGGGGTTTAGTCAGGCTATTTAGAGTCTCACCAAGAAGATCAGCTTTTCCTCATGCAGCAGTAATTAGCTGCCAATAATTCTTCGACTAAGATGGGGCCCTGCTGTTCATTTCCACAGTTCTGTGCTGGAACTGTTTCTTGCTCCTGTGGAGGTGAGTGTGTCAGGCCTGAGGCTCTCTGTCTCCTGTTGCCCACCCTTAACCTCTCTGCTGCATTATGGAAGAAGCC
>NW_008333062.1:0-662 GCF_000622305.1 Nannospalax galili
TATATCTGATTATTACTAGTCACAGTCAGTTATTTTCTGAGCTCCTTGGCAACTGAGCATGGATATAAAGTCATCAGGGAGATTTCAATGGTAATGTTTATCACCTCTACTACTTAACATAAAGTAAATCTTTATGCTTCCTCCTCAAATATGTCTTTTTAAAACTTTGTTGATTTTAATTTGTTGGATGTTCTGATTTATCATACAGAACATCCCACACAATCTTATTCATCAAGCTGCTTTCTTAAGAATGCGTAACAAATGTGCCTTCCTTCCAGCTGTCCCTGAGAAGTGTTATTGGGCCACAGTCTTGCCAACACTTAAATGCTTAGGATCATTTTAACTGTAACATTTCTATAGGGTTTGAAGAGGACGTGCATTGTGGTTCTAATCTTCACATTGTGTATAAAATAGTCATAAGCCCTTTGTCTGTCTGAGTTGAAAATGTCCTGCTTTCTATGATTCATCCTTCTGGGACAGACCTGTTTAACTTCAAGGACGTCTACTTTATCTAACTTCTTCCTTTGGGTGAGTGCTCTGTGTTCTGTTTTTAAAAAATCTTTACTGTCGTTTGGGACTTTTTTTGTAAATATTTTATTTATTTATTATTATTCTTATTTTTATTTTATGTGTATGAGTGTATTGCCTGCATGTATGTGAGT
>NW_008333063.1:0-725 GCF_000622305.1 Nannospalax galili
GAAAGAGCACCTCCAAATCAACAAAATCAGAGATGAAAGGGGAAACCACAAGAGACAGCAGAAAGATGCAGAATATTATAAGGGAATACTTTAAAAACCTACATGCTACTAAATTTGAAAATGTAAAAGAAATGGACGGATATCTAAACGCATGTGAACCACCAATACTAAACCAAGAAGAGATTAACAGCTTAAACAACCCCATAACACATAAGGAAATTGAATTGGTAAAACAAAACCTCGCGACTAAAAAGAGCCCAGGACCAGATGGATTTACAGCAGAATTCTATCAGACATTTAAAGAAGATCTACATCCAATACTACTTAATTTATTCAAAAAGATAGGAATGGGGGGAGAACTTCCAAATTAAACCAAGAAGAGATTAACAGCTTAAACAACCCCATAACACATAAGGAAATTGAATTGGTAAAACAAAACCTCGCGACTAAAAAGAGCCCAGGACCAGATGGATTTACAGCAGAATTCTATCAGACATTTAAAGAAGATCTACATCCAATACTACTTAATTTATTCAAAAAGATAGGAATGGGGGGAGAACTTCCAAATTCTCCAAATCATATAAATGGACTCAAATCATAAATCACATGGTCATCTTAATAGATGCAGAGAAGGCCTTTGACAAAATTGAAGATACATTTATCTTCAAAGTCCAAGAGGGAATTGGACTGGAGGGAACATACATCAACATAATTAAAGACATATA
>NW_008333064.1:0-793 GCF_000622305.1 Nannospalax galili
ACCATATGGCTGAGGATGTGAAATTCTCTAAAGGCAAACCATGTACTATGGTAAAAGGTAGGGAACAGACACTGGGTAAGCAACCAACAGGAGTTTACGGTCAAATAGGCAAAGGATGGTGGGGTATACTAATTTCTCCCATATCTTATCCAAATTGATCTTACTAAAGCTTAGACTCCATCCGACCACTGTCCTGTTTTAAATCCTTGTGGTGTCTCATTTCCTTTAGAATAAAGGCAATATTTGCTAATAAGCCTTGTATGATCCAGCCACTGCTTACCTCCATCTCTCTTCCCTTCCTCATACTTCAGGTAAAAACCCTTCATAGCACCTTACATATGCCATTCTCTTCCTGAGCTTCTGGGAATGTTTTTCCCTCTGACTGAACCTCTGTCATTGTATCCCTTTGACTGGCTACTTTCTAAGTTTTGGGGACTTAATACAAGATAAGGGTCTTCTGGTAGGACCACCTAAGCAAAGACAAACACAAAAAAGTGAGAGATGCATTTGGAATGACCCCCATTAGATATTAGAGGGATACTCAGTGCCACATGGGAAGAAGTTGAGATTCTAGTATGCACATGACAAGTCTTGTTCATCATGGTTGAGCACACCTATAATTCCAGCACCTGAGAGGCAGAAGCAGGAAGACTTGCAAATTTAAGGCCAGTCTGGTCTAATATAGTGAGTTCCAATCCAACCAGGGTTTGTAGGAAGACCCTGCCGAAGAAAGAAAGAAAGAAAGAAAGAGAGAGAGAAACAAACACCAACTCTAAGAATTCTACACTTTATG
>NW_008333064.1:1199-6748 GCF_000622305.1 Nannospalax galili
ATTTTAAAAGAAATGGCAAGGTAAACTGTGGGCTAGGTGTGTGAGCCTCCTGCCCTGTAGAACCACCTATAATACTTCCACCCAGATGCTCACAACCCCGACAGTTGAGCCCCAGCTGCCCACATATGTGGCAGCACACCACCACACCCTTTTCCTCTTCCCTTGCTCACACTCTTTTCACCTCCATTCCTGCTTCCCAAGATGTCCTCCCAAATGGACTGACTCAAGTCTCAGGCTCTGCTTTCATGTCCCACAAAGATACTCTGACAGGCAGAAGCTGAGGGGAAACTCCCACTGACACATTTTCTGTGAAGAGCCAGCGGAGGGATGTGATACTTGGGGTGTGGCCTCTGCCCAACCTGCAGAACCTTTGGCCTTTATTTGCTCCCATAGACCTCGTTCTCTTAGACACGCTTTATTGACACAATACTTCCCTGGGTTTCCTCCCACATCCTGGCGACTATTTTCAGTTTCTTTTGTAAAAACAGTGGGTGGTGTTGGAGCTGGGTGATGGCTACATAGGAGGTTGTGGTTGTACTTTATCCTTTTTTGTGTTTTAGGCTTTCCAAAATAGTTTTTAAGAATAGCTTTTACACAGAATTGCCTTCTCTTTTCCATCTACCTAGTGGCTCTCAAATGTGCAAAGGCTTACATAACATCTCCCGGGGATCTTGTTAAACACATGCCTGCCCTCCTGCTCTGGCCCCTGCTATTTTCTGACTTTACCTCCAGCAGCACTCCCCTGCACCCAACGCTGGCCTTCCTTTTCTTCCTTAAACACATTAGCAAGTTCTCTATGCCTCTGTGACCTCTGTTCTTGCAGAGTCCTAATTGACATATGCCACTCCATGATCTCTGATCAAATGCACCCCCTCAGAGCAGTCACTATGATAACGTGCACACATGCACACACTCTATCACACTGACCTGCTTTTTTGGCTTCATACACTCATCACTTTCTAAAAATATCTGGTTTATTTGTTTACTTGGATCTCGTCCACTAGGTCCAAGTTGGCTAGCACTCCCAGAATGCAAGCTCCTATTTTCTTCTCCATTCCAACTCCTGGCATAATCAAACTGCTTGGTCTACATCTGTTGGATGGATGGATGGATGGATGGATATGATGAATGGATGGACAGGTAGGTAGATAGATGATAGATGATAGATAGGTGATAGATAGATAGATAGATAGATAGATGACAGAATAGACAGCAACACAGGGCTCAGAAGAGATAGCTGTGGCTGTGGCTTGGGGAGTGAAAACTATTTCATGGAATGCTTTGCCCAGGGAAAGTGGGCAGAAGAAGGAAGACCAGAATAGAATCCAGGAGATCACGTAGAGTGGAAAAAAGAAGGCTGGGAAGGAAACCAAGAAGGAGTGGCCAGAGAGCTGGGTAATCATGGAGGGAGTGTCACAGAAACCAGGAGAGACAAGAGTGTGGAAGGAAGGTGTCAAGAGATCCATCCAGCAAAGATGGAATTGGACAAGGAAATACCCACTGGGCTCCTGTCACTAGGAAGCCACCAGTGAAGAGCCAGTTCCAGCAAAATGAGGGGCAACAGGCAACCAGTGAAAGTCACAGAATAAATGTCCCGCCTTCTGCCATTTGGAGGGACAATGCTGATGTCCCTGAGAAGAAATGACAAGATCCAAAATCCACCCAGTCTCGGTTTCCCCTCCTTTCCTGTTTCATTCTTCTTAGTCCCTCCCCCTACTCCCTCTTCCCAGCTTCCTGGATTGCCTCCAGCACAAAAGGCCAGAATAGCCTGGAGTGGTGGAGCACACCTTTAATACCAGCACTCGGGAGGCAGAGGCAAGGTGGATCTCTGTGAGTTCAAGGCCAGCCTGGTCTACACAGGGAGTTCCAGGACAGCTGGGGCTACAGGGAGACCCACAAATACAACTCTTAACTGCTGGGAATGCCACTCTCCTTGATCAACTGCTCTTTCTGCATCTCCCAGGGTGGTTCAGACAAGTGTGTGTTAGGTTCAAGTGGTCAGAGGGAGCAGGTAAAGCACAAGACAGTCAATTAAGTTTAGATTTCACAGACAACAATTTCCATTCTAATAAAATATTTGGAACTTGATTTCTACTAAACGGTTTCCATCGTTTGAAATTAAAGGTAACTGAATGTTTCATTTTTCTTCAAAATCCATATGAAGCGATCACACCTGTTGGCCCAACCGCCTAAGCAAGAGAGGTTACACTAGCTGATTTAAGGCCACTCTCCCTCTGCAGGAATGAGAGCTGATGGCAGGCTCTGAGCTCCCTACTGCCCCTAGAGGCCAATGGTTACACACTGCAAGGCTTTCCTGAGGCCACTTCAGTATGCTCAGGGGTGGACCTTCAGTCAGTCTTGAACAGACTTTGTTAACTAGAGAAAATAACTGGGAAAAGCAGAGGGCATAGCCAGGAAGGGCATGCTATCTCTTCATTTAATGTGTGTAGGAGATTAGCCTAGACTCCAGGCAGGTTTAAAGAGGTATGACCACAGATGGCTCTCCTAACAGCCCTCCTATGCATAACAGAGATTTGAAAATATATGTGGTAAGCAGATGATAGGGGCCTCAGAGGCTGATGATATCTCTGAATATTATTTTTTATAGAGCACATTTTTAATATTGATACTTTTAGGTTGAATGTAAATAAATCTGATTATTCAATAAATTTAGTATGTCTTTTACTTTTGCAGATTAAAGCTAAAACAACATAAATCTCTTTTAGGAAGCAGCCTTTTCCAAGATAACAGAAGCAGCACTAGGATTCTGATACCCACTAGAAAATAACAAATCAGCAAGTGGCTTCAGAAACCACCCCAGGAGCATGGGACAGGGAAGGTGCTAACAACGAATGGAACCCACCTGCAGGAGCTCTTCTCACCCACACACCACAGGGTCATGGTCCCGAGAGAAAGGGTTCCTTGTTTTTGTAAGAAAAGATGGTAAACATGGTCGCTTTAAACACAGCAAGATCAAAACAGCTTCTACGATGAATCGATGCTAGTTTCTCTCCAAAGACGCCATTTATGCTGAATTCGACGAACAACTGTTTGGAAGGTACATAAAACCTGGTCACCATTCCTTACACCCAAAGCCCATCTGGAAGCTGACCTCAGCACACTGCATACCCTGTGTATATGTGCATGATGGGAAGTATATGCCTATATATAAATATAAATACATATAAAGTTAACTTTCAGTGTTCAGAAAACAAAAGCTATCCCTGTATAACAGCCAAATTCTGACATAACTCAATTTGGACACCTCATCTGGTGTGCACCGCACTCATTCCTAGTGTAAACCCCACCGCGCCGGGCAATGATGTACTGTAATGTCACATCGCAATCTGGATTTACTATAAAGGGCCACTGACGAGCTGCAGAGCAGTAAACGTTGCAGCGAGGTGTATTTCACACTGAACTGGTTTTTATGAAGAACACTTCACCGCCCAGGCACAGCACCTGGGTGATGAATGGCGAAAGACGCATGACAAGCTTCATCATTGTTTGTAAATCTTAACTGTTCCTGCTCACTAACTCTGCAGGCAATTTTCAAAGACAGCGGCCCACAGAAGGACAGCACAGCTTTCCTGAAGGTTATTCAAGTTGTACTTGGCCTGGGCTGTGCCTTGGAGGGGCCAAGCAGGGGAAATAAACTCCTGAGTTACTTCACGTGGGACATAAAACAGAGGCCCAGAGGATTCAAATCAGATTTGGAGTGGCCAACTGAATGCTCCATCCTGAGTGGTGTGAGGTGTGAGGTGTGTCAGGTGTGAGGCCCAGTCCAAAAGGGGAGCTCCAGAGCTTTGAAAATAATGGTGACGGGATGAATGAAGACACAGGTAAACGATGCATGTGTGCTGTGCTTGCTCAGTTGTGCTGTTCCCTGAATGCAGAGTTTCTATAAAGATGTAGAAAGCAATCCCACTTAATCCATCAAAGACCAGGAAGAGGGTAAAAACAGTATCTTTCTCAAAAGTTATCTTTGAGGGCTGCCAAGTCTGACGACCAATGAGTTCAATCCCTGGGACCCACGTGGTACAAGGAGAATTAACTCTGGTAAGCTGACCTCCTGACTTCAACCATAGGCATGCACGCACATGCACACACACACACACACACACGCGCACACACACACACACACACACGCACAAATGGTGACGGGATGAATGAAGACACAGGTAAACGATGCGTGTGTGCTGTGCTTGCTCAGTTGTGCTGTTCCCTGAATGGATAGTTTCTATAAAGATGTAGAAAGCAATCCCACTTAATCCATCAAAGACCAGGAAGAGGGTAAAAGCAGTATCTTTCTCAAAAGTTATCTTTGAGGGCTGCCAAGTCTGATGACCAATGAGTTCAATCCCTGGGACCCACGTGGTACAAGAAGAGAATTAACTCTTGCAAGCTGATCTCCTGACTTCAACCATAGGCATGCATGCACACGCACATGCACACACACACACACACACATACAAAATAAATAAATTTAATTTTTTTAATTATCTGGGAAAAAAAGGGCCACTTTTGTTCACATTAATTAAAAATAACAAGCAGTATATCGCATACAAGAAGCCATTTCTCAGCTTACCATAAAAGAAAAAAAAGGTATTTAAAAAGTGCCCTATGATGTTTCAGTTTGTTACTACTTGTTCTTATTTGCTACTCTAAGTTACTAATGTTACTCATTTATTTAAAAGTGAATAATCTGTTACCTAATCCTACAACACCTCCCCCTTCATCAAATAGGAACAATTGTACTTGACTGTCTCCCATTTATAAAAAGGAAATTCAAAATTAAAACTGAGCATCCCATCTGATCTGCTGGCAGGTTTCAGGCAGCTACTAACATTTGTGCTATGAGGTGACAGACACCTCTAGGTGGGGCCTATCAGAATGAGGCCTGACCTCATTCTGGGACCATGTTTTGGCATTTACCACAACAGCAGAAGAAATACTGTTGAAGCCATGTATTCAGTGCCAGCAGAACATGTCTGGGTGCATTCCAGTCATAGCCACCATCTCCTTGGATTTACTTCAAACTTGGATGTGTTACACCTCAACAGACTACCTCATCACTACGCTTCAGCTCCTGCACCTGGCATGAGGAACCAGGACCCCACCTCCTCCCAGCCTCCCAGCCTCCCTCCTATGTTCCCATGTCCTCATCTGTAACATAGAATAATAACATGAGATTAAGTTATACCCATAAGTTGCACAGACCTTGTCTTACAGACACTGCAGAAGCAACACAAGTCTTTCGAAGGGAAGGAAAGGAAAATCAAAGCAGAAAGAACAGTCATGGAAAGTGACTGAGTGTAAACCCTGGCCTTTTCTCTTCAATGCTAATGATGAAGCTTGGAGTAAGTCACAGCATTCCCCCCACCCACACACACATACCCCTGGCTCCTCTCTGGTAAGCGGGGATATTGGTAAATCCAATCCTCTTACAGAGTTCTGTTCTTAATCAGAAACCAGTCTCATGTAAATAATTAAGCTCTTAAAATTGGAGTTTTACAAAAGCAAGACTCTATGTACTATAAGACCAGGAT
>NW_008333064.1:6938-8121 GCF_000622305.1 Nannospalax galili
CCTAGGACTTGCTGGAACCCTCAGAGTCCTGTCCTCTCTGGCTGGTTTTCATTCACTGAAAAGCACCAATGTACATTACTCAGAAAACGAGGTAAGTTAAAAATAAATCCCCAGAGCTACCACTTAAAAATGTTTAGTGCTCAAAATCAGTACACTCTATCTTCCTCATTCAGCAGATCAGAAAATCTAATCTGGAAACTCGTAATATACAATACACATACATAGTTCCAACAGCACACCTGGAGGGCTGAAACTAAGCTCATCTTTATGTAAGTAACACTTTTATTTGTACAGCCCACTCCTCAGCACCTGCTAAAACAGAAAAGTATGAGAGACAAGGCGATGGCCTCCACTCTGCTCTGACAAGAAGGAAACACAGGGGAGTGAGAGTCCTGGTCGATGATCACAGGGGTGCCGGGTCTGGGATCCATACATGAAAACAGGCAAAGCTGTTATTGAATTCTGCTTCTCTGTTGAGGGAACCGGTGTTCTAAGACATGAGCACTGCACTACTGGGCCCGGAGCTGGGGCTCTGAACCAGGCCTCCTCCCTGAGAAGACCCAGTCTCTTCTAGGTACTCGCCTCCATTCTCCTCATCACTGAATGCTCCACTCACTTCTCTCCTCAGAGCTAAAGCTAAGAACAGGTCACATAAGCAAAATAAGTTTACCAGTCCAGTGCTCTTTTCTCTGATACGTGGAAATGACAAGCCACTGCATAATGTGCCAAATTTTAAATTAAGGTCAACATCATCTAAATGTTGCATGAAGCACAGTCAACTTTTAAAGCAGGGAAAGAAAGAGCCAGTGTTCTCTCTACAGACTTGTCACACAACTCAGGGCACAGCACATGTGACAAAAGCAGCCTACAGATATTCTTGGCCCCCTCTCCACACAGGTCTGAGCCAGACTCTGAAACATTTCCAGAACATCTTTTTGCCTGACAAGAACTGTGGGCAAGACCAGCACAACCCTCAAAGAGAGGAACTGGGTCATGATGACTCTTTGCCACCTCTCACAGGCTTGTGCTTTACTGAGTTCACACTGGACTCCAATGAAGCCTCACAGCACCCGTGCAGCCACGGCCTTATCCATCTGTAGCAGGAAAGGAAACCAGGCCTTGAGGGAAGGGCCTACTGTCCCTAAATGTACACAGCTGCTGACTCATGAGCTCATTCTAACTA
>NW_008333064.1:8497-9589 GCF_000622305.1 Nannospalax galili
CTACAAGCCATTCTGTCAAAACAGGAATGTGAGACTCCAACTCTGAAGCACATGGCCTGACCTGGTCACCTGCTCTCTGGGAACAGAAAGATGTTGCACCTTGTCTCACACATCTATAGACATTAGGAGACATTTATCTCCCAAAAAGAGCACAGGTTGGCTGTGAAGGAATGAGAGCTGCACAGGCGCCCGCCTCTGCTTCTGTCTGGGAAGTTAAAAAGCAACAGCATCAGGAGGCACCACTTCTCCCGCCTGGACTGAGAGTGCCAGAGAGGCCGAGAGAAAGTCTGTCTTCACTATGGCGGACTCAGACCTCACTACTGGTGTTCACTGGCCCTGTACTCTAAGAAATTTTACTCTAGAAGCCAACATGTAGAAAAAGAGCCTCTTTAAAAGATTCAGAATCTGCTGGGCATGGTGGCGCACACCTTTAATCCCAGCACTCGGGAGGCAGAGGCAGGCGGATCTCTGTGAGTTCAAGGCCAGCCTGGTCTACATAGTGAGTTCCAGGACAGCTGGGGCTACAGGGAGACCCTGTCTCAAAAAGACCAAAAAAAGAAAGAAAAAAAAAAGAAAGATTCAGAACGCTGCCCACTTACAGCCACATGTGTAACTATTAAAATAGAGGCATTGCTGTGGCACCCCATGTCATCCCTTCCGGAGTGGCTGTCATTTCCTGGATGTTCCCACTGCCACTTCCTGAACACCTTAAACCTGTTGCTATGAGCCGGAAAACTTTCTCCTGAGTCAGTCCTCCACTTGGGCAGATCAGTGACTCTCAAACTACATGTAGGGAAGGTCCAACATTTTATTTTTAGGTTTTATTTTAGTTTCTAACCTATAACTAGACACTTTTGTGATATACAATGAAAATCGAGAACATCACTGAAAAAATGGAAAACAAGTGTTGGTTAAGAAGATGGGGAAAGAGGAGCCTTCATATACTGTGGTATGAACATAAGATGGTACAGCTGCTCTGAGAACAGGCTGATGTGCTTCAAAACTTAAACAAAACTAGATAGGACCTAGGGATTCCACTATGGTTTGGATCGGTGTAGACAAAAGGCCTCGTGCCCAGGGTGGTACCACCAG
>NW_008333064.1:10021-10413 GCF_000622305.1 Nannospalax galili
CATTTACACACATGCAGAGAAACAATAAAACATAAATTTTCTAATTAAAAATTGTTTAAAGATGGCTCATGATTATTTTATGTTAGATGTGTTTTGCTTCAATAAAAATATATTACTAGAAAACAAATGACAAAAATTCAAGCTCACAGGGGCTAGAGAGATGGCTCAGCAGTTAAGAACACTGACTGTTCTTGCAGAAAACCCAGGTTCGAATCCCAGCACCCACATGGCAGCTAACAATTGTCCATAACTCTAGTCCCAGGGACTCTGACAGCCTCTTCTGACCTCCATGGGCATTGCACAACACGGGTACACTTACCTACATGCAGGCAATACACAAATACACATAAAATAAAAATAATAAATACAATTTAAAAAAATTCAAGCTCACT
>NW_008333064.1:11906-16183 GCF_000622305.1 Nannospalax galili
TATTATGTTTATTTTATTATGTGTATGCGTAGATTGCCTGCATGTAGGTGGGGGCACCCATGTCATGCAATGCCCACGGGGGTCAGAAGAGGGCATCTTGCTCTGATGGTTAACCTTGTGTGTTAACTTGATTCGATCTGAAATCAACTAAAAGACATACCTTCAGGGAAATGTGCACACTTATCTCCTGGAAGGATTGTCTGAGGAGAGAAGATCTGCTCCCAAAGTAGGTGGCACCTTACAGTGGCAGCCCAGGTTCAAGAGTAAACATGGTGCTTTTGACCTGCTGGCCTTTGCTTCTTGCTCTGAGTGCATCTACCCTACAGCTACTGCTGCCCCTGCTGCTGCTGTCCTTTGCCAACAACAAAACACAGTTTCTTTGGCCTTCCAGCATGGACTAAAGACCAGTGGCTCTCCAGGGATCCTTTAGGCTTTCAACACCAGCCATGTGGACCTAGTAGCTGGCACTCAGCCTCTCAGTGTGAAGACAACATTACTGGTCTAATATGACTATCATGTAAGCTGGTATAATAGCCCCCTTTTTTGCTTTTTGAGAATTTCATACATGAGTATGGTCTTTACCTGATTTCCACCCATCCCAGTCCCCCTCCAATTTTTCCCATCTCCTCCCAACTTCCTCACAACTTTTGTCCTCTTCTTTATTACTGTTACATAGATATACACACATACATTGATAAATTACACATATATATATATAATACACTGTGTCCATTTAGTGGTGTTTGTGTATACCCATATTTACAGCTGCTTACTTGGGATTAGACAACCTTTCAGGGAGGTGGGTCCCTGGAGAAAACTGATTCTTCCTCAGCATCCATTGATTGCCTGCAGCTCTTCATCTTGAAATGAGACCAGAAAAAATTTCCCCATCTTTCTTGGTATGTCAACACCCCTTCTAGTATATATCCTTTCTACCCATTCTGTTTCTCTAGAGAACCTTGACTAATACCCTTGCCTAGTAAAGGAGGAATTGTGTCTCCCAAGCACAGCATGTAGCATTGAATTGCCTTCCTCCCATCTGCACACAGGCCTATCACAGTATCTCCCTTCCTCAACCAAAGAGTCCTTGATCTCCCTTGCTTCTAGGGATGGCTGTACTGCATCCCTCCCCTATGGCAACTCATTGAAGTGCTGTCTGTACTCACGCCCCATATATCGCTCCCAGGTCTTCCTGAATGTAGTTGGACTTTGGACCCAGTTCCCCACCAAAGCAGCCAAGCAGCAAGGTCATGCATCATTTCTACCTGGGAGCAGCCAATGGGCGATTCCAGTCCTCATCTCCCACGACATGTCAGCACTCCCTGGGTTGGTTCATTGAAATACTTTCTTTACTCTGCTTCTGAGACACGACTATCTACAATTTTCTTCCTGCCTCACGGGCTGCTCCTTGTTCCTGTCTCCTTCACTGGTCCTCTCCATCTACCAGAGCTCGAAGCACCACAGGTCCCCAGGCTCAGTCCCAGACCTTTTTCTCTAGAGAACCTTGACTAATACCCTTGCCTAGTAAAGGAGGAATTGTGTCTCCCAAGCACAGCATGTAGCATTGAATTGCCTTCCTCCCATCTGCACACAGACCTATCACAGTATCTCCCTTCCTCAACCAAAGACTCCTTGATCTCCCTTGCTTCTAGGGATGGCTGTACTGCATCCCTCCCCTATGGCAACTCATTGAAGTGCTGTCTGTACTCACGCCCCATATATCGCTCCCAGGTCTTCCTGAATGTAGTTGGACTTTGGACCCAGTTCCCCACCAAAGCAGCCAAGCAGCAAGGTCATGCATCATTTCTACCTGGGAGCAGCCAATGGGCGATTCCAGTCCTCATCTCCCACGACATGTCAGCACTCCCTGGGTTGGTTCATTGAAATACTTTCTTTACTCTGCTTCTGAGACACGACTATCTACAATTTTCTTCCTGCCTCACGGGCTGCTCCTTGTTCCTGTCTCCTTCACTGGTCCTCTCCATCTACCAGAGCTCAAAGCACCACAGGTCCCCAGGCTCAGTCCCAGACCGTTATTCTCCAGTTACATCCCCGTGTATTCACTTCTCTATGTGATCTTGCCATACTGACTTAAACAGCATTTATGCACTGAACTCTCAACTTCTCATTCCTATCAGGGGATCCCCTCTGATAGGACTTCAGATTTCATACATCCAACTTGTACATGAAAAGGCACATGGATAAATTAAGGGTATCTCAATCTAGTGCAAAATTAATCTCCCAGAACCTCAGCATGTAGCTCAGTAGTACAGGACTTGCCTAGTATGTATCAGGTTCTGGGTTCAATGCCTAGCACCTCACACACAGAGAAAAATCATCTATAGCAAGCGATGGTGCACATCTGTAATGTCAGCACTGAAGCAGAAGGACTACTGTGAGGTCACAGCCAGCCTGAGCTACACAGTGAGACCCTGTCTCAAAATAAACAGACAAAAAGTAAGCCCACCAAGGCTGGGGATGTGAGGCTGCAGTTTAGTGTTGTGAGAGCACTTGCCTATAATGTACAAGGCCTGGATTTGATCCACAGCACCATCAAGTCAACAGCACGACAAACTAATTAATCTCCTAATTCCCACAAACCTTTCCCCATATTCTTCTTTGCTTCAATAAACAGAATTTGAATCTTTGGTCAGATCAGAAATCACGGTGTCATCCTCTCCTTTCTTTCGTATACCAAGGCCACCAGCAAATCTTTGGTTCTATCCTAAAAATATACTCAGAATTCCTCCTCCTGTGAGAACCACCATGCTCCCATGCTAAGCCACCACCACCTTTTATCAGCATCACTATCATCACCTTCTTCCCAGTTTCCATGTTTCTACCTTTTCATCCCTACAGTCCTTTCTTTTGAATGGTAATCTCTGTGACAGTTAAAAACCCATGTACAGCAAGTTACCTTTGCTAAAAACCCTACAAGGGCTTTCCATCACACTTCAAATAAAAGTCAGTGTTTACAGTAGCTTACAATGTCCTGCATGATCAAGACATCTCCAGCTCTCTCAGGAACACGAACATCCCAACAAACACTTTAGATGTGAAGCGGTGATAGTGGGAGGTTGGAAAAGGTGTCGTTCAGACCTTTAGAAGAGAAAACCAAGAGAAGTGAGAGACAAGAAGAAACTTGTGACAATCTCCTATTGCCATCCTTGGCAAAGTCAAAGGAAAGCACTAAGCTCGGATCCATTCATTCAGATGCTAAGTTTAATCAGGAAAGGTGGCACACACTATAATTCCAGCTACTTGGGAGGCAGGAGGATCATGAAGCTAGTTAAATCACATCATGAGTTCAAGCCCAACGTGGCCAAAACTTAGCAAGACACTGTCTCAAAACCTTTTTAACCCTTTTAAAGTGATGGGGCTGTAACTCGGTGATAGAGCACTTGCCTACATCAGTAAGTCCCTGGGGTTCAATTCCACAGCTTGGAAAAAGTGAGAAGTAAGTTAAGCGTATCTTAAAAAAAATGAAAAAACATACTTAATGGACAAACTCATTAAGACTTTAAATAAAACACTAAGTTCCTTTATAACACTGTTCTTCAAATCACTTAGAAGCCCCCACTTGGAATAACTAACAAACTACTCAGAAATGGTAACTTGTTTGGGAAATCAATCAGCTGAAAGAACTCACCTTAACTTGATAATACTGCTGAACAGAGCTGGGACCAGCCAACATCTGCCAGCTTCTCACAACTAACTGAAATAACGTGTCTATCTCCAGTCACCACATCCTCCACTGTTTCAGATCATTTTCCAGAAGAGCCTATCTTGCCGCTAAGTGGGCCCCTCCACTCCCACCCCAGTGACAGTGCTGAAGATAAAACTGAGGATCCCATGTCCCTAAAGGTGATCTGTGTTTACTCTGGTCCCCTCTCCTTTCTCATCTGCATTGTAAAAGTTTCACGCACTGCCCTCCAGAGGCAACACACCTAGACATCGTAAAACCACACTTCTTTCGCCAATAGCTGGGATTTGGATTTTTCACTAAGTCATATTCTTTTTCTCCATAATAATTCCAAGCTGACATTCCTGCGATTTAACCACAGTTCTTCCTGGAGTTCCCTCTTCTTTCTGCAGCTTGAGCTTCTGACTGTCAGTGAATTAGAGGGTCCCAGAAGTTAGGCAGAGGCCTCCAGAAAAGTAAGGAATTCTCAGTCTTTCCCTGTGAACACCAGTGCTGTTGGCTCTGCTCTCCTGGGCTGTAACCGCTTTTCTTCTGAGTGACAGCCTTCACCACCATAAATTCAACCATCTACTGC
>NW_008333064.1:16303-19465 GCF_000622305.1 Nannospalax galili
CACACAGTATTGTAATAATAATAATAATAATAAATTTAAAAATAAGTTCTTCCTCTACAGTCGAGTTATTTAGAAAATTAACTTCTTTTACTCTGTGCCAAGGAAACGCTAACATCTAGCTCTGCCCTCCACATCACTCATGACTGCTCTGATCCCTTTCAGCTCCCACTCTTTGCTTCTCAATTTCCTAAATCAAAAGAGATACTTAAATATAAGCTTAAAATCAGGCTCTGGGAACAGAGCCAGAAAAGACCTGCCTATCATCCTAGCCTAAGTGTTAGGGAGAAGGTTAAAACTGAAGTTGAAGAATCGTGCATTTCAAAGTGCTCTGCTTCATTAAACAGCCATTCTTTACTCAAAAACCATCCTTTATTTGCATTGCTACTGCATAAACTCTGAGATCTACTGTATTAGAAATGTTTTATTATATTATTTTCCCCCAAAAGATGAATGCATTTTCAATTTTAAGACAAGAATCTTTGGGAAACAAGTACTTCACAAAAAATTAGCTAGACCTAAATCACATTCAAAGTACACCTGGGATCTGGGGTATCTTCCCAGAGCTCTTGTTCAGCTAAGGCTCTCTGGAGTTTGATCCCCAGCCCTGGAAAAAGAAGTGCCTGGTATTTCACATTGTTCCTCAAGAAAATAACATTTTGCCGGACATGGTGGCACATGCCTTTAACTCCAGAACTCAGGAAGCAGACGCAGGTGGCGAATCTCTGTGAGTTCGAGGCCAGTCTGGTCTACATAGTGAGATCCTGTCTCAAAAATAAATAAAATACACTTCAAATAAGTGTATGTAGATTATACCTCAATAAAACCAGTTTTTTAAAAGATGTGGGAACATTCTGTGAAAGCTAACAAAATTTCACTTAGGTTTGTTGTAGAATTCTGTTACTTGCTTCAATCCTCCCCCAGCCTCTGAAGTCACAGCTCAAGCCTGTGAACTGAGAGTGTGCTGAACGTGGAGGAAGACATCTTTAATCCTTCAACGGGAACAATTCACTCACTGTGGCCACTTAGAAAGGGAACCACAAAAAATTAAAACCAAGACTAGTATGGTGGCACACTGGTAATCCTAGTACTCAGGAGGCTAAGACAGAAGGATCACAAATCAGAGCCATCCTGCCTAGAATGAAAAATAATGCTATTGTAGCCTTCCTTGTCCCGGATGGACGGATTTGCATCATTTTGAAGCAGAAACTCTAGACATCTGCAAGTGTAAAGATGTGGTTTTAGGAAACATCTCTGGACCAAAAAGGATAATTAGTATAAACTCCCCAATTACAAACGCTCCACAAAGTTTTTAAGAATTTAAATGTTTCTTTATGGATCTTGTTTCACACACTGGAAGGTGTGTGTGCACACATGCACACACGAGCATGTATGTGAATGCATGCTTTCTCTGTCTTTATTTCATCTTAAAATAGCCATTCTAGCCGGGTGCGGTGGCACACGCCTTTAATCCCAGCACTCGGGAGGCAGAGGGTGGCGAATCTCTGTGAGTCCGAGGCCAGTCTGGTCTACATAAATAAATAAATAAATAAATAAATAAATAAATAAATAAATAAACATTTTTAGGAACAGATGCCTATAGCCACTGCAGGTATCCAGGAAAGAAAAACCACTGTATTAAGAATAAAGTAAAGCAAAATTGATCCACTGTTCAGTAAAGGATGCTTATCTGTGTGCTCTACAGAATAAACTACCCAACAGCTTCTAAGAGCTAAGCCCACAGGCAGGGCTACTGCTCTCTTCTGGGTACCATCCCACTCCCAAAGACGCCCACCACAGACACCTATCACTTGCTTTAGCTTCTGAGTAGGAGGGGCCATCCTCAAAAGTGAAGATCAGGGACATGCTCTGGCCCAGATAGGAGGGGGGCCCATAATAAGAATGCAACCTGTACCGGGAGCTCATGGGATGGCGGCTCTCCACATTTTCCATCTGCTTAAGAAAAATTAAAGAACACTTTTGTTATGATTTGAATATAAAATGTAAATGTCCCCCATAGGGTCTTGTATCCAAAACTCAGTCCCACCTGAGGGCACTAATTGGGGAAGTGCTGAGTTCAGCCTTACCACAGCCCAGAAACAAGAGTCAGCCAGCTGGTCAACTATAGTCCCAAACCTCTGAAAACTGTGAGCCAAAATAAGTACTTCTTTTATTGACTTTTTTCCCCCAAGGTTTTACAGCAACAAATACACACAAAGACACACACACACACACACACACACACACACACACACACACAGTGAGACCAAAATTGCACTTTACAATTTTTTGTTGGTTGGGTGTTTTTTTAGACAGAGTCTCCCTGTAGTCCCAGCTGACCTGGAACTCACTATGTAAACCAGGCTGGCCCTGGCCTCGATTTCACCGAGATTCACTTGTGTATGCCTTCCCAGTGCTAGTATTAAAGGTGTGTGCCACCAAACCCTACACATTTCTATTTTAATAGTTCTTCAAAAGCAGCTCTAAAATTCCCTCTGGTTATGATTCAATGAACAAGTACCAGAGTGTGCAGGGTAGTAAAGGGAGAGAGGTGCTTAAGATCCTATGCAGTCTGTACAAGGATGCCTCACATGTTGGCCCAAGTAACTGTTGCATCTCTTCCTGTTTCCTAGCATGTAAAGCTGGCATCTGACCACAGTTATTCTATGCTGTTCATTTAAGAGTATTTTCAAGACTCTGAAAAAACATCACACAGCGCAGCACATGGGCCTGTGTAAACTGTCATCATCACTGCGATGTGAGCTGACTTATGCCATTCAGCATTCATTCCCAACTCCTATTTCCACATAGCTTCCTGACCTCTCATTCAAGGCTCGGGAGTGTGACCCAGCAGCTTTGTAGGACCCCCAACTTCATCCTTCCCAGACCTTCTGATGATTATCAATGAACTGCTCCCAAGATCAATGCAGGATTGCTGTCTCCTGAATGGACCCTGGCACAGACTGAGCATTTCCCTCATGAGCTATCTTCCTGGCAAATATGGCTGGACTTCAAGCATTCGATGCTAACTGCAAAAAATTATATTTGGTGGGCTGCTTTATTTTGGTGAAGTGCTAGAGATCAAACAACCCAGGGCCTCACACATACTTTCTAGCACTGAGCTATAGCCCCATAGTCTTATGGATGATATTTACTTTAGAATAA
>NW_008333064.1:19887-32092 GCF_000622305.1 Nannospalax galili
TACAGGCTGGCCCGAGTCCAAGGTGCTGGAGATCCAAACTCCATCCTCATGCTTGCACAGCAGGATGTTTTATCCAACAAGTTATCTTCCCAGTCTGCCACATTAATTTTTGATCACATGATTTTCTTTCTTCTTTTTTAGTTTTGTGATTTTTATAAAATATATTTTTTAATTTTTATTTTATGCATATAAGTATATTGCCTGCATGTAAGTGCACCCGTGTTGTGCAATGCCCTCAGAGGTCAGAAGACGGCATCAGAATCCCTGTAACTGGAGTTACAGTTGGTTGTTAACCACCATGGGGATGCTGGGAACTGTGAACCCAGGTCCTCTGCAAGAGCAGCCAGCGCTCTTAACCGCTGAGCCATCTCTCCAACCCCATCATAAAATGTATTCTGATCATATTTAAATCCCCTACCTTATCTGCACCCCCCTTTCCCCCACCAAATTTTCTGTATTCTAACACACACACACACACACACACACACACACACACACACACACACAAACTATAAAATAGGCTTGTGTCCCCAGTTCCCCTTCGGTGCGGTTCACCCACTGTAGCCTGGTCAACCTACTGAGAGTCCCACCGTTAAAGAGGACAGACTCTCCCCTTCCCAGCAGCCATCATCTACCAATAGTTCCTCAGGTAGGGTTGAGGTTTCTCACCCACTTCCCCATGTCTGTGCTGGGGTTTTGTATGGCTTTTTTGGAGTGGATTCATATGAGTAACTGCTCAATTGTTTTAAATACTGTTTCCTTGTGATTAAGTATTTTTGTTAAAGATAATAAGTACCAACTTGACAGAACCTAATAAGAAAGCCATCCTCCAGACTTCCTATGAGCACCCACATTCTGAACAATTCCCACATAACCTCTGCCCAAGTGCATTTTGAGTATTATGGCACTGCTTGGTAGAAAGGTGAAGTTCCTGATGTCTATATGATACTATAAGATACTTGAGGGATTGGATGGTCTTCCCTGCTCTAACATGTGCTCTGAGGTGGGTTCTCCATGACAAGTGAAGATTTCCCTTCAGGTGAGGTGTACCAGGGCAGGTTGGTACTTATCTGGCTTCAGATGTGTTCACTCCTATCCACGTTCCCAAAAGGATGTGCTACCATCTACTGCCTTCACCAGAACTGAGCCAGTAGGGGCGCCATGGCTTGGAACCTCCAAAACTGGGGGCAAAATAAACCTTTCTAAATTTGTTGCATATGATTTTTAAAAATATTTTATTATTTTTATTTTATGTGTATGCGTATATTGCTTGCATGTAGGTAAGTGCACCCATGTCATGCATTTCCCGAGGATGTCAGAAGAGGCTGTCGGATCTCCTAGGACTGGAGTTATGGACAGTTGTTAGCTGCTGTGTGGGTGCTGGGACTCGAACCCGGGTCTTCTGCAAGAACAGTCAGTGTTCTTAACCACTGAGCCATCTCCCCAGCCCCCTGTTTTCTGATTTTTAAGACAGGGTCTCCCTGTAGCCCAAGCTGGCCTGAAACTCACTATTGTAGACCAGGCTGGCCTTGAACTCACAGAGAGCCACCTGCCTCTGGGATTAAAGGCGCAAACCACCATGTCCAGCTACAAGGGAGGAACTTCTAAATGGACTTAGTAACTGTTTCTAACTATCAAGTTTCCAACAGACCTGGGTGAAGACAAGTTATGTAAGTAGCAGTGTGTGCTTTACTTTCACTATTTTTATCTGTACAATTCCCTAAAAATCACAAGGTTTTTCTAAACTGTGTATATACTTTATTTTCACTATTTTTCTTTTTTTATCTGTCCAATTCCCCAGAGCTCCTAAGATTTTTTCTAAGTTTTGGTTCTTGTTTTGTTTTTGTAATGTAAGTGAGTGAGTGTGTGTGTGTGTGTGTGTGTGTGTGTGTACGCATTTTTATGTTTGGTTGTGTGGGGGCACATGCATATGTGTGTGTACGAAGGCCAGAGATTGTCATCAGGCACCTTCCTCAATCACCCTCTACTTTCTATGTTGAGGCACAGCCTCTCATGTGACACCAGAGCTCACCAATTCAGCTACTCTACCTAGTCAGCTTGCCCCAGGGATCCCTTGTGTCTGTCTCCTCAGGATTACAGGTGGGCTACAAGGCCTGCCCAGTGTTTATGTAGAGGTGCTGAGGATCTGAACTTTTATCCTCATGCTTTCATGACAAGCACTTTACCCAGAGACCATGACCCCAGCCCTCCTAATATTTTTGAGGGGGCCCTGTTTGTTTCTGGAAGTGTTTCTGCAGTAAAGAACTCCAATATCTTTCAAACTAAAGCCACAGACTTCCCACAAATGAGTTACACAGTCGAAGAAACACACACTACACTAATTTTGAGGGGCTGGTGACTTTAAGCACAGGGGCCCTAATGTAATGGAGTCTCCCCACTCTGGGTGCTCAGGTGTCACGTCTCCCTCAAGTTTGATAATATCTGCAAGTCAGTTCTTCAAGGAAAATGATTTTCAATTTTCCTTGTATACAAAATGACAGGACTTGAGAGTGCAAATTCTGCAAACTGCTGAAATTTCTTTCTGTGAAAGCATGTACAATACTTCAATATTTAACAAATGTTCACTACGACTCCAGAGCAGGAATCAATAAACATTTTACCATAAATGGTCAAATAGTAAATAATTAGGGTTTGCAAGCCATGGTACCTCTTGGCAACAGTAAATGAATGGACATGACTCTATCTCAATAAAACTTAATATGTGGACTGGTTCTCAATCTTGACCGTTACCAGAATGAGGGAAGGAGCAGATCCATCACCAAGGCCTTGGATCCACCACTAGAAAATCTGATTTAACTACACTAGGACGTGGCCTGGGCCCTGGGTCTTTCCTAAGATCCACTGGTATTTCTAACATATCACAGAGCTTGAGGCCCAATACATTACCAACATATATCTATACACCTGAGAACTAAAAGATCCCAGCATTCCGGATATTTTAAAAACACAGAGATCAGTTGCCGGGCATGGCGGCGCATGCCTGTAGTCCCAGCACTTGGGAGGCAGAGGCAGGCAGATCTCTGTGAGTTCAAGGCCAGCCTGGTCTACATAGTGAGTTCCAGGACAGCTGGGGCTACAGGGAGATCCTGCTTCAAAAAGACAAAAACAAAAAAAACCAAAAAAAAACCAGAGAGCAAGTCTGTCTGACAAATAGATTGTCAACTGCTGTCAATCCCATTATGTGTACTACCCAAAAGACGTTCAGCTAACGATAGCATTCTTTTTTTAGAAAATTAGAGTTTACTTGAAAATATGAAAATTTCAAACCATGCATATGTTTATTGTCTCCTGCTCAATCCTATGTTTTTAGAAAGCATCAAAAACTGATTATTTGGAACTTGGAATTGAGTTATTTTGAATCCAATCACTCAGCTTCTTCAATGCATACTCAAGATCATTGAGCTATAGATTACCAACCAAAAGAGAAACAGATACAAAAGGCCAAACTCTATTTGAGGTTATTAAAATGTGAATTTACTGAGGTCATCCATTACCAGCTACATACAACTCAGAGAATAATGTACAAATAACTATCCACACAGAAACCTGTACAAGAGGAAGCGCTCATGTTTAAAGCACATAGAAGCCTCAGAAACATGAAATTCACCCAGAAAGCTCTGGGAAAGGTGTGGTGTAACATTTATAATTACAGATCACTTCCTCCTCCCTTAACTGTAAATAAATAAATAACAATCCTGCTGCTTTGAGCTTAGACAAGATGGGTGAATAATGAAAACTTTTAAACTTGCTTTTCCTTAAAAGCAGTAGTTTTCAACTTGTTCCTAGGGGGAGATTTGGTGCCTGGAAACATGTTGAATTGTCACACCCCACCCAAGAGGGAGCAGGATGGGTGGGAAGAAGACCCCTACTGGCATCTAGAGGTAAAGGCCAGGGACACTGTGCCCTTCCAGAAGGGCTCAGGGGAGTTCCCTCCCCCAACATCTCAACCGTGCTAAGCTTGAAGTATCTGTTTTAAACTTAACACCCTCCGGCCCAGCCCAGCATCGCCAGGTGAAAGACAACCAAAGCGGCAGACAGAGAAGCTATGAGGTTCTGTTAACGGGATGGTATGTAATTTTATGCAATGATACCTTGCTCCTTCAAGGTTTTTTATTCCTTTAGATTAAGCAAATAACCAAGCAAAGCCTAAAAATCCACAATTCCAGTGACTTACGACTGCTATTCTTATTAGCACGCGGTGGCTGGCAAGCAAGAGACATGTTTTACAACCTTATTACCCACCCCAGTCTCCTAACCAGAATATGACCCACAGACAGGGACTGGTGTGCAGAGAATGCATGTATCTTAGTAGGAACTCTAGATGGAACCTAAGAGCTTGGAGTTTTGTTTTACTGAACTACTGAGAAAATGCATCACAATAAATCTGAACCATAGGTCTCCTTTCATGCCATCTTAAACCATCCTCTCTACAGTGAAGCTTAAGAGTGCTTGACCTCATTTTCTTTTGAGCCCTATTTGCTGTTGTCTAGTCAGACGTCAAGTGGGAGTGTTCAATCTTATAGAGAGCAGAACACTTGAAGGGTTAAAAAGCAGCTGACTGTTCAGTAAGATAGTTCAGCTTCTGAGCCAGGTGTGGTGACACATGCCATGAATCCCAGCACTCCAGAGGCAGAGGCAGGTTGATCGCTGGAAGATCGAGAGATCCTCTCTGGGGCTACAGGGAGACCCTGTCTCAAAAAACAAACAACAAACAACAGCAACAACAAAAAGATAGCTAAGCTTCCTAAAATTGGAGCTTTGCGTTAGGAACACCACCCTGAGAAGAATCCCTGTAGGCTAACGAACCGAGCTGCAAAGAATCCTCTGACACCGAAGGATATTTGGATTAATCTTCCAAGTGGAAAAAGCCACACTTGGGGTAAACCTTTGGTTACTGAACAGACATGGAATCCCAGGTCTCCAGGGGACACTCAGTAAAGAATGAGTTGATTTTCACCTTCATTATACAATTTCTTTGGTTTGGAATGCCTATATCCACGATCACCTAGCCATATACCTGAGCTAGGACAGACCTCAACTGTGCAGAGTGCTTTTCCAGAAGAACTCCATTCACCTTATGAAATACACGCCTTGTTCATCCTCCACATTGCACACTGCCCTCTGGAAAGAATTATTTTTAATATATGGGCTAAAAGTGCGAGCTATTATGCATACATCTCAGAGATTATCGAGATGTCAGTGGGTCAAAAGCCAAGTCCCATGACACTCACTGATTGCCCTTGGCTGTGACCCAAGGCTCCCTACTGCCTGTCCCTTCCACGCAGTCCTCAAGATGCTCTAAGCACATTATGTTCCTTACTGCACTGGTCTTGCTCTTTTAGGTGGTCACACTGTGGAATGATCTAGAGGTAGAGAAAGGAAGGAGGTAGGGGAAGATGGGCCTTTTGTAGGACAGAGGTGCCTGCGAGGGAGTCCTGCAGAGTCCAGGAATCCTTCAGCACATTGAGGGGAGGGTGTCCAGTGTGAGGAGTGCACACTGAAAAATGTTAAGAGCAGCTTGTACTTGTCAGAACACATAAAGGACACTTGCACCTGAGAACAGGAGGGAAGGGAAGAAAGGAGGAGGAGACTGGAAAAAGACCTGCATATACAGCACAGCAGAGAGCAAATAATTTAAGAAACAGTCTGTCTAAGCCATCTGACACTGTAAACTTCATGTTTCCCAAAGCATTAGAAAGGAGATGGAGAGATGGCTCACTGGTTAAAGGCACTTGCTGCTCTTCCAGAAGACCTGAGTTTTGTTCCCAGTATCTACATCAGGAGGCTTATAACTGCCAGTTCCAGGGATCTGACAGCCTCTTCTGGCCTCTACACACAAACACACACACACACACACACACACACACACACACACACGCACGCACTCACACACACACGCACGCACACACACACGCACGCACGCACACACACGCACGCACACAATTTTTCTAATTTTTAAAAAGCATAGAAAGACACATGAAGAAACAATCTATACACACACACATGCACACACACGCACAATTTTTTTAATTTTTAAAAAGCATAGAAAGACAGGAAAAAACAAAAGAATACTTATGTGGATTGGGGCTTTTCAAACAGAACTGAAGAAAAGGGCTAATCTCTCAAGTTTTTGTTTGTGTCATACTAGACTTAAAAAACTAAAAACAGCCACAAGATACATGGCGGGGCAGTCAACAGAGCTGGAGAGATGGCTCAGGGATTACAAGCACTAGCTGTTCTTGCAGAAGGCTCAAGCACCCACAAGGTAGCTAACAACTGTCAGTAACAGCAGTTCCAGGGGATCTGACACCTTCTTCTGGCCTCCACAGGCACACAGGGGTGCACTTACATGCAGGCAAAACACTTACACCCTTAAAATAAAAATAAATCAATCAAAGAAAAGATGCACCATGGGAAAGTAAGCAGGTCGTGTGGAAATACAAACCAAAGCTGACTGTGAAAACACAGGGTAGATCATCCCCCAGTTTCCAGTCCTGGAGTGATTCATAGGAACCTTGAATAAACTCTAAGGGACAGATGTTCCAGGGGACTTCAGGATCACACATGGACTTGTGAATGAGCCATTGTTTTGTCTTCATCATCTAAGCAATTAAGATGTAAACTGCTGATTTTTAAAAGCCCGGTGTGCATTTTCACCCCGGTGGCTCACCACCGTTCTCCCCACTGCAGCAGCACTAACAGTGTACTCTCTCAGACTGTTTTCCGAGATTTGGAACTGACACTTATTTCTGGGCCCTGAAACAACCCATTGGCCACCCACACACACTTTTTAGAAGCTTGGTGTTGAATTTAACTGGGCAAGGAGACACCTGCATATAGTCTAGCACTTGGGAGGCTGAACAGTTCACTTGAGCACCAAAATTCAAGGGCAGCAAGCTCAGAGAAAAAGGCAATCCAAAATATAAGAATACAGACCACGCACACAATAGTAAAAACCTGCTTATTGGGACTCGGTCTCCTGTGAGTGAGTATATGCATGCATAAATATGTACCAAATCAGTTTCTTCCTGTGGGTCTCAATCTAAAATGTTTGAGTCACTGATGTTATTTATGAGGAAAGGGGAAGTTGCTTTCAAAGAGATACCTAGTTAGAAAAAGCTCAAAGTTTTAAAATGTTCCCTTTCCCCAGAACTCAGAAGATCGTGGTATATTTCAGGGGGTTCAAGAAAGAGAGGGCTGATTGTCTGGAACAATATTTAGCGGGGACTAGCTCAGGGTCCTCATCCTTTCAAATCTATGAAGAATTTTCTGGACTCTGAGGCAGAAACTTGCATTTGTCTGAGTCACAGTCTAAAATTCTGGCCCTACACCAGGCACTGTCTCAAAAAAACAACAAAAAAAATCTTTAAAATTTAGGTCCTGGGACTGCAGAGATGGCTCAGAAGGTAAGAACACGTTTCTGTGCAAGCATGAGGACCTGAGTTCAAATCCACAGCACCCTTAAAAAAAAGCTGAGCATGGCCACTCATGCCCCTTAACTCCAGTGTTGTGGGTACTGGAGGCAGAGGATCAAAGGGACTTGCTGAACACCAGCCTAGCTCCAGGTTCAGTGAGAGACTATCTCCAGGGAATGAGGCAGTGTGATGGAACAGGACACCTGATGTCCTCCTCTGGTCTACACATGTACACAGATTCATGCATAATATACACACCAATACACACTGAAGTGCACATGTATACAGACAAAAATTTTTAATTATTTATTTAATTACTTATTCATTTTTATTTTACATGCATAAGTGTTTTGCCTGCGTGTAAGTACACCCACATGTGTGCCTGGTGCCCACAGAGATCATAAGAGGGTGCCAGATCCCCTGGAACTGGAGTTACAGGCAGTTACAGATGGCTGTCATGTGGGTGCTGGGAACAGAACCCTGGTCCTTTACAAGAGCAGCCAGTGCTCTTAACTGCTGAACCATCTCTCAACCTCTCCCCCATTTTTTTAAAAAAAATTCCAACCTCGACTTTTCATCCGAACCCATAGAGTCAGGCATAAATTCAAGTGTCATTTACATAAAAACCAATGAGAAACACCATCAGTAAAATAGCTGAAAGGACAAGAGGGGCTGGAGAGATGGCTTAGTGGTTAAGAGCACTGACTGCTCTTGAAGAGGACCCAGGTTCGATTCCCAGCACTCACATGGCAGCTAGGAACCATCCTTAACTCCAGTTCCAGGGGAATCTGAAGCTCTCTTCTGACCTCTGCGGCATTGCAGGACACAGGTACACTCACATACATGCAGGCAATACACTCATACACATAAAATAAAATAAACAAAAATTAAAAAAATGATTAAAAAAAAGAAAGGACAAGATAAATTTGTATCTTAAAAACTTGGGTATCCATGCTGGTAACACACTGAGTGTCTGATGGCTTTTTACAGCAGCTTCTCAGGGTCATAGAGGAAACTCTTAATACAAGTATTGTGAGAAAACGTTAGTGACTATAGGAGTAAAGAAACTTCAGAGGAAGAAAGTAAGCATTTACGGATATAAAAATCTTGTCCTGAGGGCATGGTGGTATATCCCTTTAATCCCAGCACCCAGGAGGCAGAAGCAGGTGGATCTCCATGAGTCCCAGGCCAGCCAGGTCTACACAGCAAGTTCTAGGCCACTTGGGGCTAACAGGGAGACCCTGTCTGAAAAAGACCATCCCCCAAAAAACCCTTGTCCTGTTATTTCATTGGCTAATGTAATTTAAAAATCACCAACATCAGGAGAAATTGCTCAGAGACCAAATGCTTGGCTTGGCTCAAAGGCATTAAGTAAAGAAGACAAAATTTAAGGTAAGGTGCCTGGGAGTTTCTGATTTCTCTACTAAACTAAGCCACCTTCCTAATTTCAATGAATCTATCCACTTATTTAAAGAGCTACTTGATGCACTGGCTTTCAGCAATTCAACTCTCCTCATTTTCCTACTTCTGCAGCAAGTTAAGAAACTTTATTCTGAGTAGTTCAAAAATGAGAAGAAAAGATGCCAGTAACCACATATTCAGGAACTTTGATTTTAGGACTGGAAGCATCAGAGGCATCCATATCTGTTCCCACCTTGATGGACAAACTTAATTAACCTTTGCTACTCTGTTCCAACCTACTCTTTTACACAAAGCTAGTGACCCAGAAACAATATGTTACTATCCGAATCTCCATGGCAGTGACACAAAGAGATATAGCCCCATCAGCAGTATCAGGAATAAGCCACTTGGATTAGCTGCTCTAAGAAATATGGATTATATTCATGCCACACATGAGCTGTCAGAAACATTAGGATACTTTTAGCACAAATCAGCAGTGTGAAGGGTATGAGTACCGAACATGATGGACTGCCTGAGGGGCAAGGTGGGGCTGTCTAGGACCACCCTCCAAGCAGACACACAGGCACACACACTTTCCTCCAACTGTTTATAGAGATTCCAATACAAACTGGTCAGACTCTTAGTAGACACCTCCAATTCATGAATGGCATGAAGAGGCCCATCCCTCTCTAAGAACAGTCCACATTCAAATGACACACACATGATTGAAAATGGGTTTCCCTAAAACAGAGAGAGGAGAGAGAGGAGAGAGAGAGAGAGAGAGAGAAAGAGAGAGAGAGAGAGAGAGAGAGAGAGAGAGAGAGAACACAAGCAAAGAAACGGGCCTGAGAGACAATATGTTGAGTGAGTTGCTACAATTTTCAGGTTTTGTACAATGAAGTCCTTCTGCAGTAAACAAAGCCCACATAGTTCCAGCTGCTCACTAACCAGCTCTATGATAAATCCAATGGAGCTTGTCTCCCTGAGCCTCAGTTTCCTCACCAAGAAAAGGGGGATGAGAAGCCCTGACAAGGCTGTGCTGAGGCCTATAACAGAATATGAGCCATCAAGTATCTGGTCCCGCAGGGCTGGCCTACAACTATCCTGTCTTGCTCATGGGTGATCACACTCAAGGACCCTATGCTGACTTAGACAAAAGATACCTCTTTATTACACACTTAAAAAATTATTCAGGTTGGGGGTGGAGAGATGGCTCAGCAGTTAAGACCATTTGCTGTTCTAGAGAACCCAGGTTTGATTCGCAGCACCCACATGACAGGTAACAACCATCTGTAACTCCAGTTCCAGAGCATCCGACACCCCCTTCTGGCCTCCTCTGCAGGCACTGCAAGCATGTGGTGCATTTACATACATGCACTCATATACATAAAGATAAATAAAAATTAAAAAGTAAATTGCAAAAAATTACTCAGGTCCATAAACACTTTTATCTGCTATTTTAAAGAAAAATCTATTAGGAGATTTTCATACATTTAAAAATTTTAAAGTTCCAAACCCTCAACATTCTACACTGCTGTTATCCAATAAACACAGAGAAGTTCCAGCCTTCTCATTTTTGGGTTTTATACAAGTACTCAAAACACAGATTTAGGCTGCTGCCTTCTTTTTCCCAGTAGTGTCTGGTAAAAATTAGAAACGGCAAAAAAAAAAACAAAAACCACCCACTCCATCCACACCAAACACTTGTGCCAAGGGATGATGAGAAAGGGTATAAAAAATGAGGTGGAAAAGAAAGAGCTGAAGACATCCTTTTTCTCCTGCTCCTCACTTTCCTTTGAGCCCCATGCCCAGGAAACTGCACATCAAGGGTGATGGCCACAGGACACATGGCAGACCAAGGAGGGGGTGGAGAACGTGTCCTAGCTGCAGGCAGTAAGAGGCGCACGCTCATAGAGGACTTTAAAGTAAGGAAACTATATGGATTTCCGCTTTTCATTGTCACCATGTGCTGACAATTCTAAACAACAGAGGTAATCAAATTCCCCTCCTCACCATACCACCCAGTCATAGCTTGTCCTCATCAGACTGGTCTTATTACAATGTAGCATAGCTCTCCCCAGGAATCCAGACTCTGACTACAGCAACTCTTAGAAAATTATGCTGTCCTTCGGGTCTTCCTTTTCAATTTTTTTTTCCTTACTGTGGGCCAGTAATGGAAGGTCTGACACAGTACCAGACTTGGAGCAGGCACTTAATAACAATATGGAGAGATGGTTCAGAGGTTAAAAGCAACTGCTACTGCTCTGGTAGGGAATGTGAGCTTGGTGCCCAGCACCCACGTGACAGCTAATACCTGTCTTTAACTCTAGTTCGGTTCCCAGCATCCACATAGCAGCTAACACCCATCCTTAACTCCAGTACTCTTCTGGCTTCCTCAAGCACTATGCACACACAGGGTACACTTACATACATGCAGGCAAAACACTCATACGTGTAAAATAAAGAGAAAATAAAATCTTGAAAAAAGAATGAAAATGAATCAACGAATGAATCAAGATTCTTATGCATGTCTTATCATACGTTGGTGTTTTAGAATCTTCTTTTTCTTTTGTATTTCAAATAAGATTTTTTTTTTCTACAACAAAAGGGCTGAAGAGATGGCTCAGCAGTTGAAAGCGCTAACTGCTCTCACAGAGGACCTGGACTCAATTCCCAGCACCCACATGTCGGCTATGAACCGTCCTTAACTCCAGTTCCAGGGGAATCTGAAGCCCTCTTCTGACCTCAGTGGCATTACATGACAGGGGTGCGCTCACATACATGTAGGCAATACACTCAAACACATAAAAAAAATAATGAATATTTTTAACCCCCCCCCCCAAAAAAAAACCAGGACCCTCCTGTCTCTGCTATGCAGTCCCTTGATTTTGGCCTTTATTCAAATAATGAGAAACACTTAAAAGGCTATAGAAATGTGGATCTCAAGGAATTTGAAAATCACTCATCCAAGCACTTTTAAACATTCTGAAAAAGCATCTAATTTTTATCAGATTTGCATCTACTTAGCAGGATAAAAGAGTGAGACAAAGGGGTGAAATTTTGGCCACCAGCCTAAGGAAATCAAATCTGGAAGCTTTCAAACCCTGTAACCCATTTATCTAATTTTCAAGCACATCCCACAATTCCCCAAAGGCTGTGTTATTTGTTAACTGATGCCGTTATGTCACAGCACAGGAAACGTAACAACCTGGCAATGGACTGGTCATAGACTTCTTTCAGCCGCCAAGTTGACTATGCCAGTCACTAAAGTACTCCAGCCCATCACAAGGTGTGCCAACTCAACCTATATCAAACTGAGCCCACGTAGGAATGCTGATCACTCTGCAGACAGCAGGAAACCTACACAA